>NW_007249368.1:164392-191098 GCF_000164805.1 Carlito syrichta
AAGAAATTGAATTTATTTTGCTCATAGAAAGTATTGTAGAATAGGTCATGCTAACGTCAGGGAATTATGTTAGTTTAAGCATGATCAAACATGATATTTTTAGGTTTAATAAGAATACAGCTAACTTTAGAAATTTCATTGTTTCCATTTTCTACTATTGTAATCTTGGCCTTAGTACAATTTGCAGTTTATATTTGGGTTTTATTTTTAGAAGTTTTATTGCTGATGATCAGCTTTATATATTAGGATTAGGAATTAGAAAGTTTTATAGAAATTAAGATAGATATATAGGATTTTAGAATAGCCATTTTGTTAAGAGATTGTAATCAATTGTTCCTAGAAATGCCCAGCATGATCTTTGGACTGGGCCACATTCTTTAGGAACTGGTTTGGGCTATAATTAAGAGTTTCTATAGTCTAAGTAGAATTAGCGTAGAATAGATAGGAATTAGGATTTAAGTTAGTCATTAGGTGTTGTGTATGCAGAAGTTTTAAAAGTTATTGATTACTAGAATATTATGATGCTAGAATTGCTGTATTGCTTTTGAAGAACATTAACCAAGCATGAGAAACAGTGAGATAATTTGGGGATTGTCCTTCCTCATGCTTGAGGAAATGCCCAGTGGGTGGGGGATGCCCCTCATCCACCTAGCTTTGTGTTCATGTAAAAATCTTGTGATTTAATTGGGATTGCCCTTCTTCATGCTTGAGGAAACGCCTGTTGGGTAGAGGAAGCCCCACATCCACCTGGCTTTGTGTTCACGTGAAAGTCTTGTGATTTAACCTGTGAAAATTTGGGATAAAAGACTTATAGTTTGTCCCATTAAACGGCCTCTGCACTAGACAGAGTCCAGTCTCTTTCTTTCTCCCCCCTTTCTTTCTTTCTCTTTATATCTATCCCTCCATTTTTCTTTCTTTTAATATTTATCCCTCCAGTTTAATCGCCGATGCTATCTTTCCTACCAGGGATCCCCAATATCTGCAGGGGCTGGCACCCTGCAAAATAGTAATGAACATTGTACTAAATAGGCTATTTCTGAAACCTAAGCCTCCTCACCACCTCCTGCCTTACTGGTATATACAGTGTATACTATTTCCTATCTTGTGGCCGTTTAGCTCTTATATATGAGAAAATACAGTGTTTAGTTTTCTGTTTGTAAGTCAGTTCACCTAGGACGATGATCTCCAGCTCCACTCATATTGCTGCAAAGGACAAGATTTCATTCTTTGTTATGGCTGTGTATGTATATGTGCGTGCGTGTGTGTGTGTGTGTGTGTGTGTGTGTGTGTGTGTGTGTATTGCATTTTCTTTATCCAGTCAATTATTTGTGGACACTTAGATTGCTTTCTTGATTTTATCATTTTAATAGTACTGCAATTAACATATGAGTACAGATTTTTAAAAAATATATTGATTACTTTTCCTCTGGATAGATTCCCTAGAAGTGAGATTGCTGGATCAAATGGTAAGCCAATTTTCAATTATTTGAGAAATCTCCATACTGTTTTCCATAAAGGTTGAACTTGTTTACAATCCCAACCACAGTAAACAAATGTTCCTTTCTCTCTGCAACTGTGCCAACTTCTGTTGTTCTTTAACTTTTTTCATAATAGTAGCCATTCTGACAGTTTTGAGGTGATATCGCATTGTGGTTTAAATTTGCATTTCTCTAATGATTGATGATGCTGAGCATTTTTTTCATGTGCTTTTTGGCTTTTTGTGTGTCTTCGTTTGAGAGGTGTCTATTCATATTCTTTGCCTACTTTGGGATGTTATTTGTTTTTTTCCCACGTTGAGCTTTTTGAGTTCCTTGTAGATTCTGGATATTAGTGCTCTGTCTGGGGCATGATTTGCAAATATTTTCTCTCATCCAATATGGTTTCTATCCACTCTGTTGATTATTACTTTTGCTGTGCAGATGATTTTTTTTTTTTTTTTTTTTTTTTTGAGTTGAAGTCTCACTCTGTCGCCCAGACTGGAGTGCATTGGCCGCTCCCGGCCACCGCAGCCTCGACCTGTTGGACTCCGGCGATCCTTCCGTCTCAGCCTTCCAAGTAGCCGGAATTACAGGCATGCGCTACCACGCCCAGCTGATTTTTTTTTGTGATTTATTGTAGAGGTGAGGTCTCGCTGCCCAGGCGGGTCTCAAACCCGCGGGCTCAGGCAATCCACTCACCTCAGCCTCCCAAAGGTGCAGGATTACAGGCTGAGCCACCGAGCCCGGCTTGTGCAGAAGATTTTTGTTCACTTAAGTCCATTTGTCTATTTATGTTTTTGCTGTAAGTGCTTTTGGGTTTTTGTCATAACTGTTTTGCCTAGGCCAATGTCCAGAAGAGTATTTTCTAGGTCTTCTTCTAAGAATTTTTTAGTTTCAGGTCTTATATTTAACTTTTAAATCCATCTTGAGTTAATTTTCGCAAATAGTGAGAGAGAGGAGACCAGTTTAATTACTCTGCATATGACTAGCCAATTTTCCCAGCATCATTTTTTGAATAGAGTGTCCTTTCATGGTTGCTTATTTTGGTCAACTTTGATGAAGATCAGTTACTTTTAAAGGTGCTAATGTATATTTATTTCATTATTATCCCACTTCTCAGAAGAGAAAACTGAGATGCAAAGAGGTAAGCTGCAGAAGTTTTAAGAAGAAGTGGAAACAATTTAACCCAGGCAATATAAAAATGCTATTAAAGACCACTCTTTGCTATATATTTAATAATTTGTATCTCTACTTGAAATTAGCAGAAAATATCTACATGCTATTTAAGGAGACATAATTATAAACCATCGAATGAATATCCACATGTTATTATATTTAAAAGTAATTATTATCACATATTTAATATTCAAATTTTGGGGGGATTTTTCCAAAACTGTGTAATGACTTTTAGCCCCCAAAACCAAAAATTTCCTGCAGCCTCTTTTATCATTTTATACCATGAATCACATCTGCTGAAGTGGACAGCTTGAATATATTAGCAATTTTTTTCTCATTCAACATATTTCCCCCACATCTTACATCATAAAAAAATCTATCTACCTGTTTGATTCTGTACATATCAATATTACAGAAATGTATCATGAGGAATTTTCACAAAAACCTGTAAACACTAAGTTTAAAATTCTCCAAAGCTATATCTTTCAATCTCTGTTTTCTAAGGAAAAACATGTGTTTTAATATTGCAAAATAAAATGTATGTGTGTATTTAACTGTATCTATAATCACTACATGCATTTATTACTCTCTAAATGAAATAATTTTTAACCAACTGTGATATAGTTTTTAAACATTCAAAGTTTTTTTTTTTCAAACAGTATATTACTAAAATGCTTTTAATCTATGCATATTGGGAAAAATGAAAGTAATTGCAAGAATCTAGAAATTATTTTATTCCCATGAAAAATTTATCCATATGGGGATGCAAAACAATAAGTTATTTCAAAGAGTAACCACACAAGAAGGTAAAATAGAAGGGCTAATTAAAAAAAAACAAAACCAAAAAAACTAAGATAATGGCTAACAGAATAATTTATATAAAAAGAAAAACATACCTGTCAATATTTCTAATTCATGCTAACTTTAGTTGTTCAGTATTTTCTAAAGGCCACAAGACACCTTGATTAAAATGTACTTTTCTCAAATGTATTCTAGAAGCTCAGGAATAATATAGCTTCAGAATTAAGACATAAACATCTCAAATTAAAAATAAAAAAGAAGCAGCCCTTAAAAGAGAACATTGCTTACTTGACATTATGCTAAACCATAAGTTATTCCCATACATGAGAAAGATTGTAACATATAAAATCTTCTTGTCACTTCAATTTGTCATTTTCTGAGAAGGTGTTCCATTCAAAACTAGCATACTGAGGTTTAATTCTACCAACTCTTATGCTGCGAAAAAAATCAGATGGACATTTCTCAGTAATTTGTTCTCTGCGATCTTATATGTTTGTTTTCTTCTTTTTTTTTTCATTTATTTTCTAACTAAAGTTGGGCTATCTACAAAGTTATATCTTCCCTCTTAAAATACTAATATTTGCCAAAGATTCCACTTGGCAGTTCAATTCCAAATTAAAGTATTACCAGGAATGCATATAATCATCTGATCAATCATAATATTAACCTGAACAAGTAACCTCTGAATATAATTTTATAATTATTTAAAATTATAAGCTTATTTATTTTCTCAACAAGCAAGAGCAATGATATCTATAGATTTATGTGAAACACAGCTAATATTGGTAGTCATTGAAAATGCTTATTACTTTACCAATTAGAAAATTTTTCTTAGTGCACTAAAGCCATTACTCTAATTTTAAAGTTCAGCTCCCTAACAATACAGTTAACCTTACTAGTTTTTTCTTTATAGTTCATCACTAGAATTTATTCTAGTGAAATGTCCTGAATTTGATAATAAAGGCACTAGTAATTATTATTTGCCAGAAATGCTAATGCAAAAATGTATCACTTTTACTATATGACAATTTTATTTTATTTTTTGAGTCAGGGTCTCACTCCATTGCCCAGGCTGGAGAGTAGTGATACCATCATGGTTTACCACAGCCTCCAACTCCTGACCTCAAGTGATCAAGCCTCCTGAGTAGCTGAGTCTACAGGTACATGCCACCAAGTCTAGCTAATTTTTTAAATTTTTGTAGAGACCAGATCTCTCCATGTCGCTCAAGCTGATCTCAAACTACTGGGTCAAGTGATTCTCCCATCCTTGGTTGCCAAAATGCAGGGTTTACAAGTGTAAACCCCCCAAATTTTAAAAATAGTGTTAGTAATCTCTCATTTTCATCTAAGTAAAAACACATGGGACTTTTTCATAGGCACAATTCTGAATCAGATTACAAGAGGGTTGAAAAATGGCATCAATTAATTCAATCAGTTTTAAAGTTTCAGAAAGAAAACCAAAATAATTCAGTGGGATAATTTGCTTATATTTTGGTCCCTGAAAGATTCCTATGATCACCATGTAGAAGACAATTTGAGTACCTGAACCAAGAACAATGATAATAGCATATTACATGAGTAGGGTTTAATTTGAGAGGGAAAAAAACTGTTTTTTACTATTGACATGATTTATTATTGATTCAATGTAAGGAGGGAAGAAAAGGAAGTTGAAAGTATGACTTGAAGATATTTACCTTAGGTGACTTAAGATATTGCAGTAACATCAATTGAAATAGAGGGAAAATTGGGAAAAAATTGATTAAGGATAAAGATGGCAAATAAACTTTTTGGCATGCTGAGTTTGATGTACCAACAGAAAACAATGGTACAGAGACAGACATTTGGAAACTTGGTAGAGTTTTTTTTTAATTATTATTATTGTTATCATCATCATCATTATTTGAGTAGTAGTCTAACTCTGTTGCCCAGGATGATGGAGGGCAGTGGCATATTCATTGCCATGGCAGCCTCGACCTGCTGGGCTCAGGCGATCCTTCTGCCTCAGCCTTCCAAGTAGCTGGAACCACAGGCACGTGCTACCACACCTGGCTTATTTTTTTATTTATTGTAGAGAGGAGGTCTCGCCACGTTACCCAGGCTGGTCTCAAACTCCAGAGCTCAGGCAATCCTCTTGCTTCGGCCTCCCAAAGTGCTAGGATTACAGATTTGAGCCACGGTGCCAGGACTGAGTTTAATTATTAAAACCATAGGTATCACAGTCGGATAACCTTGGTCAGGTTCTCTAATCATTTTTTACCTTAGTTTTCTTATCTGTAAAATACAGTGATTGTACAATCCTTAAAAAGTTATTTTCTAGATAATCCATGTAAGTCATGTGAAGCACTCTGTCTAGTTTTTGAACTTTAAACATAGTAAGTGCCTAATAAACTAACATTAGGAGTCTAAATTTGAAATATACATTTTGGAAGTTTGGCATACAAACTGCAGTCATAGCTATGAGGCTGGATGAAATGACCAAAGGAAAATATATGAGAAGCAAAGGTGATTTTTCCTGTCTTAGGTATTTTTTTTCTTTAAAAAAATTTTTGTATTTAATTAGGAAGTGAATCACTAAGACATTTAAAGTAATACTTTTACAAATAGTCGCTGTGGTTATTAACTTTCTCCTAAAATAATACATACATTTGATTCAGATAAAATTTAATGTAAAGTTGAGCAATAAACAATTGAAATATGGCTGGGCATGGTGGCTCACATCTATAATCCCAGCACTTTGGAAGGCCAACATGGGCAACTTGGCGAGACCTCATCTCTACAATAAATTTTTTAAAAATTAGCCAGGCGTGGTAGCATGCACCTATAGTTCCAGCTACTTGGAAGGCTGAGGCGGAAGGATCTTGGAGCCCAGCATGTTGAGGCTGCAAATGGCTGGGTGTGTGCCACTGCACTTCAGCCTGGGTGATAGAGTGAGACCCCAACTAAAAAAAAAAAAAAAAAAAGAGAGAGAGAGTGAGAGAGAGAAAATTAGGAGGAACTGGGCTGCCAGGTGTTAACTATAAATATATTCAAAGAAAATAATTGGTACTTATTTACAGAAGACTAGTCAGACCTATCAAAACAAAGCAGAGAATCAGGTTCTTTAACTGATGAGAAAGAGGGTGCTAGGAATGTGAGTTAAACATTTTAGTAAAAAACAGATGTGTATAGCAAATAAAACATGCATGTATACACAAAGAAACTAATTTCTAGATGAGTTAAATAATCATTATTTTAAGAAAAAACAGTGAAATAATTAGAAGATAATTCCAGTCACCACCTGATGCAGGTTTTTAGACACGTCTTTTAGTAAGAAATGATTTCAAAGTAAGAAACCATAGAAAAAATTAATAGGTTTGACAACTTAAACATTTTAGAAACACAAAAGACAATATTGAAATAAAAACATTGAAAATATATAATGTGTCAGTTTAAAATATATACATATTACCTATAACAAACGCGGAGTGCACCCAAAAAAAACGAAAATTATTTTTTGGAGGACACACCTCTTGTAGTACAGTCTCCCACTGCTAGGGAAGTGTTCTAGGAATCCATTGGCATCAGTGTACCAGCTAGCATTGTGAGAGACTGTGTTCAGTTTCAGTAAATTTATATATGTATTTTTTATTTTTGGAGATTCTTTCAACAAGACTGCTCATGATGGATGATTTGTGAGCACACCTGCCCATACTGCATGGAGTGTTAAGCAGATTTTCACCAAAAAGCGGGTTGACCCTGTGTCCCACCCTCCCTATTCACCTGATATCACCTCAGGTGACATTTTTGTCTGCTTCCCCAGATGAAAAAGTCTTCAAAAGAAAAATTTTTCCAGCACGGAAAAGGTAAAGCAAAAAATGGCAGAAACACTAGAAGGCATCAGAATGAACGAGTTTCAAAACTGTTTTGAGCAGTGAAAAAAGTGTCTCTCCAGGTATATTGCATCAAACAGAGAGGTACTTTGAAGGTGACTAAAGTTTACATTTGTAAGAGTAAATACACAATTTTAAATAAATTCAGGTTTGGGGGGTCTCCCTTCATAAAAACACATTAGAAAAAATGTTAAGAAAAATGGAAATTGCATCAATACATTATTTCTCTTTTGCCAGAATGTATGGTTTTTCCAAAGATGACCATATCTATCAATGCCAAAAGAGTAGTGACAGTTGCACACTACTACCCCACGATAGTGCAAGAACTGATACTGTCTGTGGAGAACAAATGTGACACCTTATGTAAATTTTTAAATGTCTACTCAGCAATTAATTTTTATGAAATTATCTTAAATAGTAACAGAAACATACAATCCTTATCAACATTCAAGTAATTATTTCATAAAATTGATTTTAAATGTCTGCATGACTTTATGCACAAGATGTATTTGTATGTATGCTTGTGTGTGTATCTGATAGTATAATTTGGCTATAGATTATATAGGCTAGGCTATAGTTTAGGCTATAGGTTTTATAAGTCATAATGGACATCTAAATTTTTATGGTAAGCCAGGCTCAGTGGCTCAGCCTGTAATCCCGTGCCTTGGGAGGCTGAGGTGAGTGAATTGCCTCAGCCCACAGGTTCGAGACCTACCTGAGCAACTTCATCTCATCTCTACAATAAATCAAAAAATTAGCCGGGTGTGGTAGTGCACACCTGTAATTCCAGCTACTTGGAAGGCTGAGGAGGAAGTATGGCCGGAGCCCAGTGGGTTGAGGCTGTGGTGGCCGGGAGCGGCCACTGCACTCCAATCTGGGCAACACAGTGAGACTCCAACTCAAATAAATAAATTAATAAATTAATTAATAAAATTTTATTATAATAAGATATCAGCAAAAAAACAAGTCTTCAAAAAATTAAATGGCATTTTAAAATGTTTACAATTGATTAATTAAAAAAGCAGTTGGCAATATATTGCATACATTATTATGTTAATTTGTAATGTGTATTTTGAAAATGTGTATGTAAATAAGCTATTTTTATCTATATCTGCATCTATTTATAATTGTAAAAAACTTAAGGAATATTTATATATAGTTATATATATGCATATACATATACACATTTATATATAAATATTTTTCTATTATGGTTATCTTTGTACATTTAGATTATGGGCATTTTTCTAAAATTTTACTTTTGCATTTCTTTAGCAAAAATGTATTCTTTTTCTAATCATTAAAACGTTATAATTTAGAAATATAAAAATCACAGTTTTAAAATTTTTTACATTTATTTGTTTGCCATAGTCTTTGACCAGTATGACATGGAAATTCAACACTTAGCTGGAAAGGTTTGTCGGTATCATCTATTGATACTGAGTATATTAAATATTTTTAAAAATTATTTGTATGTTTTGCTGATTTTATTTCATTTTATTTTTCTTGATATGGGGGTCTTGCTATTTTGGCCAGGCTGATCTCAATTACCCGTCCTCAAGTGATCACGGGTGTGAGCCATCATGCCTGGCCACAGAGTCTAAATTAAAGGTGAACTTTAAAGAAATAATCTTAGTCTATGGAATCCAAATATAACTTTTAAAAAGTGTGGTGGGAGGGGAAGTGTGTATGATTAAATAATAAGCTAGCCTCAAGAAATATCAGTAAAACATTCATAGGAATAAGTATGCATTTCAGTAGACTTGAATATAAATTCTAAAATTCTAAAATATCTGATGAAATCACTCTATTTTCTTTTTAACTTTCACAGTATCTTTGTCTTCTTAGTAGGCTCATGTGAATGATAACTGCAATTGTATCTTGAAGTTAAAAAAAGAAAGTGTGGATAAGTCTGTTATTCTAAGAATCTTAACAGAATAGCTCAAGAAAAACAATAAAAATATAGAGATAGCTATTTCTGTGGACTTAATGCTAACTGTGTATTTGCAAATGTGAAAAATCCACAGTGGTAGTAGATTTGATAGGCTACTTAGATTAATATTTTTTGTATTTATTTATATATTCTTTACCAGATATGTTTCAAATGGATACTTGCATATATTCATGAAGATGTGAGAGGAAATGAAATTATATTCAACTTCCTTCTTGAATTACATAAGATATTGAGAGGATCTGCTTATCTTCCAGGCTTAATAAATTTATGTTCTTGTTTACATACTTAGGTTAGAAAGAAAAAAGAAAAAAATTACATCAAATTATTTATATATTTTCTCCTTTCCTACTTTTTAGAAAGATATAGAGTTCATACTTTCTGTGTCAGCTTTTAAGTTTCTTTTGTTAAGTAAAATCTAGATTATGGAGAGACAAGAAAGTTTAAGTTGGATAATTTAATTACTATATATATTTAAAAGATGAAGGAAAATGTGGGAAGAAAATAGGTGAAAGGGAAATCTGGAAGACCATTTAGTGAATTTGGCACGGAGAGAGCTATCTCGGGTTAACTGTGATGTGTGAATATTTTCAGTAAGAGATTGACAAAGAAGGTTTCGAAGAAACTTTTGCAATGTACAGGAATACATATCTTCTTTAGGATTTGGCCTGACATCTACAGAAGATTAATAACTTGGCTTTTTATTATTTTTTCTTTATTTCAATAGTTTTAGGAGGTACAGATAGTTTTGCTTGGGAATTTAAATGTACCGACCACCCTCTCCCGTGCACATTGTACCTGAGAGGTAACTTTTTTGTCCCTCTACCCATCCCTCTATTTTCTGAGTCTCCAGTGTCCATTATACCATTCTCTGTCTTTCAGATCCTTAGTTTGGTTTCCAGTTGTAAGTGAGAATATGTAGTATTTGGTTTCCTGTTCCTGAATTAGTTCACTTGGGATGATGTTCTCCAATTCCATCCAAGTTGCTGCAAAAGATGTTATTTCATTCTTTTCTTTTTGATAGTTGAATAGTATTTCATTGTGTGTGTGTGTGTGTGTGTGTGTGTGTGTGTGTGTGTGTGTGTGTGTGTACCATATTTTCATTATCCACTGATTAGCTGATTAACATTTAGGTTGACTCCACATTTTGCAATTGTGAGTTGTGCTGTGATGAATGTTTGTATGCAGGTGTCTTTCTCATATAACAATTTCTGTTCCTTTGGATAGATACCTAGTAGTGGGATTGCTGGACCAAATGGTAGATCTACTTTTAGATATTTGAGAAATCTTCATAATGATTTTCATAAAATCTGTACTGATTTATACTCCCAACACTTCCAACAGTGTATAAATAGTCCGTTTATTCTGCATCTGCACCAGTATCTACTATTTTTTGTTTTTTTAAATAATGGCTAGTCTCACTGGTGTAAGGTGATGTCTCATTGTGGTTTTAATTTGCATTTCCCTGATGATTAGTGATGAAACATTAGAGATGTTTGTTTATGTCATTTACTCATTTTTTAAATGAGGTTATTTGCTTTTATTTTATTGACTTGTTTGAATTTTTTGTAGATTCATCCTTTGTCAGATGTATAGTTTGTGACTATCTTATCCCATTCTGAAGGTTGCCTATTTGCTCTATTGATTATTTCTTTTGCTGGGCAGACATTTTTTAGTTTAACTAAATCCCACTTATTTGTTTTTTTGTTTTAGTTGCGTTTGCTTTGGGGGTTTTAGCCATAAATTCTTTGCCTAGGCCCATGTCCATAAGAATTTTCCCTAGATTTTCTTCTAGGATTTTTATGGTTTCAGGTTTCACATTTAAGGTCTTTAATACATCTTGAGTTAATTTTTGTAAATGAGTAGACATAGGAATCAAGTTTCATTTTTCTGCATATAGCTATTCAATTTTTTTCAGCACCATTTGTTGAATAGGTTGTCCTTTCTCCTGTGTATGTTTCTGTTTTCTCTGTCAAAAATCAATTAGTTGTAGGTATTTGGGTTTGTTTATGGATTCTCTATTCTATTCCATTTGTCCATGTGTCTGATCTTGTATAAGTACCATGCTGTCTGAGTTACTACAGTCTTGTGGCATAATTTGAAGTCAGGTAACATGATGCCTTCAGCTTTGTTGTTTTGTTTTGTTTTGCTTTTGTTTATTTGTTTAGGATTGCTGTGGTTATTCTGGCTCTTTTTTGGTTCCATGTAATTTGAGGCCTTTTTTTCCTAATCCTGTGAAAAATGACATTGAAAGTTTGATAGGGATTGTGTTGAATCTGTAGATGAGTAATATGATCATTTTAACAATGTTAATTCTTCCAATCCATGAGCATGGGATGTTTCTCCATTTGTTTGCGTCCTCTACAATTTACTATGTCAGAGATTTGTAGTTCTCCTTGTAGAAATATTTTACCTCTTTGGTTAAATATATCCCTAAGAATTTTAGCTTTTTGGCTGCTTTTGTAAATGAAACTGAATTATTTATTTGATTCTCAGTGTGATTGTTATTGGTATGTAGAACTGCTACTGATTTGTGTGTGTTGATTTTGTGTTCTGAAATTTTACCAAATTCACTTATCAAGTCCAGGAGTCTTTTGGGGGTGTCTTTAGGCATGAAGAGTGGTATCATATCATATCACCAACATACAGAAAGAGTTTGGTTTCTTCTTTTTCAATATGGTTACATTTTATTTCATTTTCTTGCCTGATGGCTCTGGCCAGAACTTTAAATACTATGTTGAATAGAAGTGGTATAATCGGGTATCCTTGTTTCGTTCCAGTTCTGAGGGGGAATGTGCTCAACTATTACTCATTTGGGATGACATTGGCTGTGGATCTGCCATATATGATTTTCATATTTTGAGGAATGATTCCTGTATGCCTATTTAGCTGAGGGTTTTTATCATGAAGGGATGCCAAATTTTATCAATTTTTTTCTGCATCCATTGCAATGTTTATACGATTTTTATTTTTAATACTATGTATGTACTGAATCATGTTCATTGACTTGTGTATGACTTGCATCACTGGGATAAAATCCATTTGCTCATAATGTATTTTTTTGTGTCATTGAATTTGATTTGGTAATATTTTTTTGAGAATTTTTGTATCTATATTCATAAGTGGTAGTGGTCTGTAGTTTTATTTTTTCATCATACCTTTCCCTGGTTTTGGTATTAGAATGATACTGGTCTTATAGTATGTGTTAGGGAGGTTTCCATCCTCTTCAATATTGTGGAATAACTTCAATAAAATTGGTACTAGTTCTTTTTTGAAGAAGAAATGGTGAAATTCAGCTGTGAATTCCTTCGGATCCTGTACTTTGTTTTCAGTTGAGATAGTTCTAATTACGATTTCAGTCTCACAATTCATTATTGATCTGCTTAGGGTTTCTATTTTTTGCTGCCTTGTGGTTAGAACATTGTATGTTTACAATAATTACTTCCTCTTAATTACCTAGTTTTCTTGTGTAGAGGGTTTCATAATAGTTTCAAATGGTCTTTTATATAAGTTGCAGTCTCCATTTTTCATTTATGATTGAGCTAACTTGAATCTTCTGTTTCTTAATTAATCTAGCTATCAATTTTGGTTTACTCCTTTATTTATGAAGCTTAGTTTTATGGGATACAAAATCCTTGGCAGGCTGTTATTCTGTTTGAGGAGACTGAAGATGGGACCACAATCTCTTCTCGCTTGTAGGGTTTCTTCTGAAAAGTCTACTGTTATTTTGATAGGTTTCCCTTTGTAAGTTATTTGTTGCTTTTGTCTCAACCCTCTTAAAATTGTTTCTTTCACATTAACTTTGTGTACCTGGATAATTATATGCATTGGAGATGACCTTTTTGCAGTGAATCTTCTAGGGGTTCTTTTCAATGTAATCCCATCATTAGACAAAACTATGCATAAAATGACAATGGACATTTTCTAAGAACAGGACAAATTGTTGGCTGATAATGAACATCATTTTTCCCTTTTTCTTACAAAATTCTGCTGGAAATTCAGTGATCTACTCACGCTTTTGCCCCCAAGGGAAAAATAATCATGTACATCTGAGGGTATACTTTACTGTAAATGAACTTTACTTCCAGGTTTGCCAGCTCCATAGGCTGAACCAATTGATCTAAAAATAAGTTCATTCCCATTACAAGTGAATGGTTCATAAATGGGTATATAACCCATTTTCAGCTTAGAAGATACCAGTGGACATTTACTGAGATTTTATGGAAAAATTTTTACAGCTGATAATAGAAACCATGTAATGAGCTGTGCTCTTTTTTCTCTTCTGTTGTCATGTCTTGTGAATTCTGAAATAAAGGTATCCATGTTGCTACAAACCCAAAGATAAAGAAAACACTCAAATCAACATAGGCAAGTAATTTAAAAGAACCAGGGAGTGCTGAACACCTTAAATGTTGAACACCGTCTGGGTGCTAAATAATCAGCTTTAAAATCTGGGTTTCTTAAAAATTTATTTATTGTTTAAATCAATATGACTAAAAGCTTCTACTTATAGTCAGAAGCTTTCTAATTGAATACATAATTTATATTGGGGGCTAAAATTTGATGTTTGAAGCTAAATTGTCATTATTAGAATTATATCCAAAGGAATATAATTTTACTGGATATTGTAAAAATTGGATTATTGTTCAACAACAATTCACTGCCCTCTGCTCTCCCTTTAGGAGGGGTATATTTTTTAGCCTGTGTATTTGGGCTTGGGTAAGGATATGTTCTGGCTACATGTGTGCTGGTTACAGGCCAAATGCTCAGGCACTTCTGTTTGTTTTGGTGAGCTTTTACAATCACCATAAGAAGAACATTCCATGGTAGCTTGTGTTTACAGAGAATGAAAGACGTGAAACAATTATGGACCAAGTTAACTAGAATCCCACTTACATCAGTCATTCACCAATCACAGACATGCAAGTGAGAAATAAACATTTATGTTGTGTGCTACTGAGTTTTGAAATTTATTATAACACATCAACTTTTAGTTAACATAATGTGAACTATACTGGATTCAGAATAATACCACAAAGTTAAAAAGACAATGATAGAAATCACTCTGAGATCAACACTAGAATTTTAAGACTAGTGGGGAAAATGTGATTGGATATGTTTCTCTGGGAATCAAATATACATTTATTGGTTTCAGTTATTGAAGAAAGTCTAAAAATTCTGCAGTGAATTGAGGATTTTTTAAAAATGTTGACATATATACCGTATTTCTTAATAAACCACTTTTTCTGGGCATTGTGAATGATGTTAGACATTAAAATCCTGTGTAGGCTTGCCTTCTGCTGTGATGCTTACAATTTAAAAATCTTTGGAATGTGTGGTTGTTTAAAAACAACAGAAAATTTTGAGATTTATTGTTCCATGGCCTGAACAGAAGAATGAAGAACCATGTTTAGAACTTGTTATAAAACAAGAGATAGCAAGCTTCAAAGGTTTAAAAAAAAAAAAATATATATATATACACACACACACACACACACACACAAAATCAGAAATCCTACATATAGAAAGGCTATACAAAGAGCTTATGAAGAAGGATAAAGTATTACTAAATATTATTTAGTATTACTAAGATTCATAGGAAGGGTAGCAATACAGTAACTTCTGGAACTACTTTTCTTCCAGCAGGTGATTGTGTGCAGCTTGCATTCTCAAGTCAAGATGAAAAAGGAAAAGGAAAATATAAAAAAGTAGAATGAGTTAATTTGATCAGTGTGACAAGAAGCTAAGCTACAAATATTAGGGAAGAGAGATAAGAGAATTTCCTTGGTCTGGTTAGTGAGTGATTTGAAAAAGATTGGAATAGAAATGAGGAACAAGTGAAGGGGATTAAGATAATTTTTCTTAAATTTTTAGAACTCTCTCCAGAATATCACAGTAAAATGTACATTGTTTTATATCTTTTTTGATTCTGAACTGGTATTTATGTGTGATATTTTGATGAATGAGATATACATGAATGTAGGGCTTTATTGGGATTATATATTTTATATGTAAAACTATTTGATATTTTAAATAGCAAAGTACAGTTCGGTTAAAGGAAAAAATGGGTTAAAATACCACTGCGACATTTAAAGCATTATTTCCTATATGTAACCAAATTTGTATTTAATTTGCAAAAGAGAAAATAGGAAATATCCTTATCTTCAATTTCCTTTCAGTTTAATTCCTATACTGAACTAGATGTTCTATTAAAATCTATATGTTTTTCTTTTCTTCACTCATTTGAGTCTTAATTTATTCTCAACTCACTGACATAATTTAGATAAATATAAAAAGACATTTAAAGTAGTTACAACTTAATTTGCCTAAAATATTTATCATAAACATATGAAGGAAAAGGCAGACTAAAAGTTATCATGTTGAAAAATCTTACAATAAAAATAATATAGAAGCAAAATAACACATTATAATTTACAGAAACCTTTCTCATAGTCATGATCTGGAATTGATGTTTATTTCACCTGCTGTTCTTAAATGTAGAATAGGAAAGAAGCAGACAAAAAGTATTCTCCTATAAGCTATTAAATTATCTTTGAGTTCTAAGATCCTCTGCTGTATTTGTTAACATATAATATGTACATAAATCACCATGTCAGAAATTAATGTTGCAAATAACGAGATACAAGAGAATGATGAGGCACAGAGCTGAGAAGCAAGAAGACTGCAAAAGAAAAGACAAAGATGATCAGTAGAGAAAACAGTAAAGCACACAGTAATGAATCATTTCCTTTCCTCAAAATTTCTAGGTCAAAAATGCTGACCTTTAATAGTACTGATATAAAAACAACATGTTTGGAAAAATACACAGGAAACTAGGAATTTGAGAAACTCCAGTTACTTGCTGATTAGGTAAAACCACACTTATTTTGTTAATTAAGCAAAACTGTAGAATGAAGTGAAAATCGGGATCAACATACTTCGTTACATTCCCTATAATAAAGATCTTTAGGTTTGAATAACAGATTGGAAATATTTGTATTCTTGGTTTTAAAAAAGTTTTATTTTTAAAATTCATTGTCACTCGTTATAAAATTAACAGAAACTCTGATTTACTTCTCACTCAGCTTGGAATCTTTTGTCCTTAGTCATAAAAGAGTTTATCTCCTGAACTCTGATCTATAATACTTTTAAACCTTTGTAGTGTTTGCTCCCAAAAGTCTTAATCCGATTATCCAAAAATCTGGCCTTAACTCTTACCTTCATTGTTATCCATGTGTGAGTCTAATGATAGTTATTCATCTAATCACATTGGCAAATAATTATTTATAGATATTAGCTTATTTAAAGTTTCACTGACATTATGGTTACTTTTATTTTAGAAAAAATGGAATTAATCTATGCATGTTCATAGGTAGAGTACATGCTCACAAGAGAAAACAATTAAATACACACACACACACACACACACACACACACACACACACACACACACACACACAAACTTCTCTTGACAGGTTGTTGATGCTAAACTAGGTTGACATGGGAATAGTCATATTGAAAACTAGATGATCATAAAAGAAATTTTTATTAATTTATATAATGCTAAAGAATTGGATTCTCTATAAACTCCAAGAAGATGTGAATGTGTGTTATTATTGAATTGCATAGAGCTTGCTAAAATTGAACTTTAAAAAGGTGTAAAATACTTCCAATGTTTTAATTATTGTTCTTATAAAAACAATGTCTAAAATAAATGTGTTTGTATTTACTTGATATATATAGACAAAGCCAATAGAATTTACACAAAGATACAAACTCAGTAAGTTATTCATTTGCTTCTACTTTAATATGGATACTATAACAGAACAATGGCTGTTTACAAAACATTATTAATTATAACAATGTGTTGAGATGGATATCAATAATAGCTTATATAAAACTCAACAACCATTCTTGCTTTAAATATCCAATAGAATATTGAAATTTTTGCAATGTGCTGTAAATCTATACTTTTAAACTTTTAGGTGCTCAGTTTTTTAAAGGTACCAGTGAGTTGAAATGGTAGTTTCAATGACATACATGATCAGTTTACTTTTTTCTGTGTCCACATATTGAATTCTTGAGATTTTCCTGAATGCATGATATAGTTATAAAGGACAATAAGGCAAGACTGAAAACTTGTTATACTCCTTAATGGAAGGAGTATAATCTTGTGCATGTATTAATTTCTACGTGTACAGAGCAATGTCTAGCACAAACAACTACTTGACAATAGGAAGTGAAGAAATAAAATGTTCTTAACCATAAATACATGTAACACAAAATTATAAACAAAAACTAGAAAAAAAATCAAATCTTGCTGATTTAGGTCAAGAAATCTTTACTTATGAAAGGATAAAAATATCTATACTTGCTTGAAACTAATTTTCAACACCCAGCTAGGTACATTCAGTACTTAACTGTAGAGTCAATGTGATCAGTAATATAAAATAATCATTTAAAAACAATTAGTAAATTATACTTCTACTAAAGGCTACAGTTTTAAACAATTATTTCAAGTAAAATTTTAGCCCATAAGCTGTAATATAGCCAATACATATTTTATCAGCAAACATTTAAAATATAAAACTAAGGCGTGCTCAGTGACTCAGCCTGTAATCCCGCGCCTTGGGAGGCTGAGGTGAGTGAATTGCCTGAGCCCACAGGTTCAAGACCTGCCTGGGCAACTTGGTGAGACCTCCCCTCTACAATAAATCAAAAAATTAGCCAGATGTGGTAGTGTGCGCCTGTAGTTCCAGCTACTTGGAAGGCTGAAGCGGAAGGATCCCGGAGCCCAGCAGTCGAGGCTGCAGTGGCCACTCCCAGCCACTGCACTCCAGTCTGGGCGACAGAGTGATACTCCAGCTCAAAAATAAATAAATAAATAAATAAATAAATAAAACTAAATAAAGCCAAAACATTACAAGACACATTGAGATATAAAAGTAACAAACTCTTAGTCACACTAAGTTTTATTGAAACTCTTTCTTTATGTTGCATTTATTTGCTTAATCCAATATGAATCACAATATCTAAGGACATAATTCTAATTTTCCTATGGAAGTATACTTTCCTCAATGTAATCTGAGTTTCTTACTAAAGCAAAAATGTAGGTCAAAGTTTTTGGATATCTTTATAAATTATAATTTTAAAACCAAATATTTGTGTAATGTATTTTGGGAGTAATAAGAGAAATAAATTTTAAAAATTAGTATATATGTAAGGAAATTACATAAAAAATGTACTTACTGTAGTAAAGTTGTAAAAATGTGTTTTGTGACACTGATTCTTTCAGAAGCAACACAGAACTCTTCCCAACCGAGGCTTGTTTGATGCCAGTTTGATCATGGTTTTCCTGAGGCAATTTATGAAAGTGTTGCAAACTGTGAACAATTCATAATTCTGCCTCTATAAACTTTTGTAGTAAAGTTTCTCTGAATTTATTTTTGAGTTACCTTCTCTCCTCAATGATAACAGCAAGTAATTATCTTTACTCAAAAAAGTTATACCAAAAATTAATATATTTTACACTTAAGATAGAAAAAATCAAAAGGGATAAACTAAAAAAAAAAAGGTTATTCACTAAAATTATGCTTTCAGAAACATAACTAAACTTTGAATGTTGAAGTTTGTGATATAGTAAGACTTCTGCGTATTATAAAATTGGTCACTGCAGCTTGACATTTTGCAAGTCACTTTGATAAATTAAATGGTATTTTTCATCTGATGATTGGGAAAAATTTTTAAATCTTTGCATGCTACACACTTCGCTGTTATAAAGGGAACATAATTATAGTGGTTGAACAGATCAGACCAAAATACAATGGGTATTTTTAAATCTGCTACCAATTATTCAGAATATTTATATTTGCTAGTTCTCAGTAGATAATTTGGTCTTTAAAGGGGAAAAAATGAGAATCTATTATGTCTTTAAGTTAGCATAGTTTTGCTGCTTATGTGCATTAAAATACCGTAAAAAAGTTAGGTACTTGTCAGTTTTCAAAAGTACATATGCTACAGCTAAAAAATACATGTCACACATCCAGAAATTATTGTTGACTTTTTTAATAAATATAATGTGCCTCTCTTAATTTCAGACTATTAACAACTTGCTCTGCCCCAGGTGCAACTGTAGTTACCTTTCCCAAAAGTGATGCTCTCATTTCCGCCATCTTGGGTGAGCAGTCACTTGCCCAGGAAGACTGGAAGCTCAATCTTGGCTGCTGCTACTCTGATGGATAATCAGTCACACAACTTGACTTTCTGTCATCTCTGATCACTTTCTGATACATAGGAAGGCCAACATGTTGGAACAGGATGGGACATTGGGAGAAGTTGACAAAGAAGAAAAGGACCAAGCAAGCAACTCTGAAGTAAAAAGATATTAATACTTCAGGAATTTTCTCTGACCAGTAAGAAACAATAGACAGAACAACATACACTTTCTGTTTTCCCTCTTGTGGAGTATTCAGGTACATTTTCTTTCAACTGCTTGTCTGGAGATGTCCTGTGGTCTCCTTACCAAGTGACTGCACCTGTTACAAAACTTGTGTGAAGAAGTAGCCAGTAGAGTAACAGGTCACCTGGCATTGCTGTCAATCACTGACAAAAGTTAACATTACTTTATTAGCCAAAGGATCCAGTTCATTTTAAATTTATAGGAAAACCGATGTAGCTAATAAAAAATTCCAGATTTTATAATAATTAAGTTAAATGAAATTTACAACTTTGTTTAATAATTTGATTTAGCAAAAATATGCTTTTATTTATTCTCTAAAATGCTGCATCAATTTCAATTTTTCATAAAGACAGCTCCCTAAGTTATGTATTCACATTCTGTATAACCAAATTTATTCCAATAGATCAAGTAGGAGTGGACTATTTTCACTTTTCATGTAATAAACACAAGCTGTACCTCAATGTAAATTATCAGAGATTCAGTAAATAATAAAAAAATTTTTTTTATAAATCTCCTTTATCTTCAGTCTCAGTTTGTGTATAAGAAAGGACATTATTTCCGTAAAAGTCTTAAGAGTAAATCTCAGCATTAACACTTAATTGAATACTCATGATTAAAATTTTAATCCTAGAGAGTAATTAAATTTTCTTCTGAAATGATTTTTGATTGATTCTTTTTACAGCCACACTGTGAAAATGCTCTGAAATTATTAAAGCTTTAAAAAAGTAAGTACATCTCCAAGAAGGCGGTCATTATCTTACTTATTGGCTATGCAGAGTCTAAAATATATACTGTCTTAATAATTTGTTTTGCTTTCTACATAATTGAAAAACATGAAATATGTCTTCCAAAAAACACACACACAAAAAAGAGAGAGCGAGATGATATGATGTTTGCTTTTATATTTTAAGTGTATTGGGTTATGGGTGTGTAGATATTTGGTAAAACATTCTGGATATGGTGAAATGTGGTACTCTCAGATTAAAATATTCACAGATAACTTGTAAATTGATAAAAAATTTAAATTGTGCATAATTGTAAATCAATTGCGAGTTGTTTTCTGTCAACTTCTTGATATTTACAATAACATCTTTTACATTTATTTGTGGCTAATTATTGACTCCAAATAGTCAATTGGAGCTCCCTCCTCCTTATTCTGTCAGATCAGCAACAGCACAGGAGTGTGAACCTTATTGTGAAATGCACAGGCTGAAGGATCTAGGTTACTTGCTCCTCATGAGAATCTAATGCCTGATGATTCAATCCCTTCCCGTCTGTGGAAAAATTGTCTTCCATGAAACTGGTCCCTGATACCAAAAATGTTGGGACCCACTGCTGATATATCCTTCCTGGTATTCTAACTATATTGATGTTTCTTATATCCTTCCCACAGTATACATAGAAAGAAACTGTAAATAAAATACCTTTCTTCATAAATTAGCTCAATAATTCTAAAAGACATAAAAATAATAAAGAAATCAACTGTATCTAAAGTGAAATAGTAAAATTTCCACAAATAGACATCATACTTGTTATTAAATAGTGATCAAAGAAATGACAGTGTCAGAAGGGAATAGTATAAAAACTTTAAAAAAAGAGACATACCAGCAATATAAACAGATTGGAAAGAAAACCAATCCTAAAAAAGTTAAACTTAAGAAGAGAAAATAGAAATATATTTACTATTTTATATAAAAAAGATTTAAAAATTTAGAATTTCTTGTTCATTTTATTCTACTTTTAATAATGTAAGAGAACACAAAATAAATCTATATTATTAGAACAAAAGTGAGAAGAACTAACATTTATTGAGCACCTTTTCTTTAACAAGTGTTGTCATATTTCACTCTTTTTAATTCTCCTGACCATCTCATAAGATAACTGTATTTTATGGGCAAGAAGTTTCAGGCTATATAAATTATTTTAAAAAGTAAAGGTAGTATGGGCAGCCAATAGACACATGAAAAAGTGCTCGACCTCACTAATCATCAGAGATTATTATGCTGGCCACAATTATTTTAAAAAGTAAAGGTAGTATATCGATGTGGTTTTGATTTGCATTTCTCTGATGATTAGTGAGGCTGAGCACTTTTTCATGTGTCTATTGGCTGCCCATATATCTTCTTTTGAAAAGTGTCTATTCATGTCTTTTGCCCACTTTTTAATTCAGCACATGTGAGTTCCTTGTAGATCCTAGATATTAGACCTTTGTCAGATATACAGTTGGCGAATATTTTTCCTCATTCTGTGGACTTTCTTCGTGCTCTCTGATGGTTTCTTTTGCTATGCAGAAGCTTGTTAGTTTGATGAGGTTCCACTTGTCTACCTTATCTTTTATGGTATGGACACTTGGGGTTTTGAACAGGAATTGGTTGCCAGTTCCAATTTCCTTAAGAGTGTCTCCTGCATTTTCTAAGATTCTTATAGTTTGAGGTCTTTGATCCATTTAGGTCTTTGATCCATTTAGAGTTAATTTTTGCGTATGGTGAAAAGTAGGGGTCCTGTTTCAATCTTCTGCATGTGATTAGCCAGTTTTCCCAGCATACCACCTAACCCCCAGTAAGAATGGCCATCATTAATAAAACAAACAGATTCTGGTCAGGATGCGGAGAAAAAGAAATGCTTCTACAGTGCAGGTGGGAATGCAAACCAGTGAAATCTCTTTGGAAGACAGTGTGGCGATTTCTGAAAGAAATAGCTATTGACCTTCCATATGACCTAGCAATCCCCCTATTGGAAATACACCTTTGGAACACAAGTCATTCTACCATAAAGATACCTGCACATGCATGTTTGTTGCAACTCTATTCACAATAGCAAAAACATAGAACCAACCGTGCTGCCCACCGAAGCTGGAATGAATAATAAAATGTGGTGCATATACACAATAGAATATTATGCAGTCATAAAGGACAAATATATGGACTTTGCAGCAACTTGTATGGATTTAGGGTCTACCATGCTTAGTGATCCATCAGAGAAACAAAAGACAGAGTACTATATGTTCTTACTCATAAGCGGACCTTGAACAATGATCATAATACTATAAGAAAGGGATTGGCAGTAGTGGAGACTGCCAGGAGAAGTGAGGTGGGATTGGCAGTTGAGGGAAACTGCCAAGGGAGGAAGGGGCACACCTCCTCAACAAGGGTACCTGCATAATGAACATTTATATACCTAACCCTGAATTATACTCCACATCTTTAAAATTAAAAATAAAAAGTAAAGGTAGCTGTATTAAAATCCAGGTATTCCTTCACTCTAAATGCTGGACTTTGCCATAATTGCACATAAAGCAAAATTTAGTGTTATTTATAAAATGATGAAATCTTTTAGTTCACAATATACAATCAACAAAGTATTATTGAATTAATTAGTGTTATAACAAAACCATAAGAATTATCTAATCAAAGTGCTCAGATATACACACCCACACACATACACACACAAAAACCCTCAAAAGATTGAAAAATGAATTTTCCCAATTAAAAAAAAGTAAACAGTGAGATGTATTCAGGACATAGCTAGTGCAATTAGTGATCTGAGGAAGTTAGTGTGAAATCATCAAGTTTACACAATTTGTGAAGTGAGGGTAGTGACGAAGTTGAGGAAATGCATTTAGCAGTAAGTGGAATAGAGTGGCAAAGTTCATGACTTGTAGCCATTTGAAATTTTGCTAAAGCACCTATTTGAATTACTCACACAGATGTGTTGAATGAGTCACTTAGCCTTATAACTTATTTTAATAATGTATTTATAAAATCATTAAGAATCCAAAGGGATCACTGAAGAGCTTCATGTTTTACTGAATTTTATGAGAGATGTTACAGTCTCTAATCATATTGGGGGTTTTGAAGATTTGTGAAATTATCAGTACTTTGCAGAGATTGTCAGTGGTCTAGTGTGAATGAAATATCACTTTTTAGGATAGGGGTTTTGAACTGTCAGTTGACAGCAAGGAAATCAGGTCAGATTACTTTCTCAAGATAGTGTCTCAACATTTTGCTCTTTCAAAAAAGACCATTTAAATGATAAACAATAGCTGGAAAATCGATTAGAAAGGAACAGACAGGACCCATTATTTTAGCCTTACAAAATGTCGCTGTGTTTGCACTTTATATTGGGTACAATTTTAAACATTACTCTCACTAAAGAAATACAGGAATTCCTGATATATATCAGGAACTTTACTTATGTTATCATCATTTAATATAGTGAGATAGCATAGAGTATCTCATTATTTACATTAAAATAACAACATTATATTAATTCTCATGAAAATCTTATCAGGTAGATAGTAATTCTGTTTATTTATTTCCTTAGTTAACTTTTTTTTTTTTTTTTGAGTTGGCGTCTCACTCAGTCGCCCAGACTGGAGTGCAGTGGCCGCTCCTGGCCACCGCAACCTTGCCTGCTGGGCTCCGAAGATCCTTCCGCCTCAGCCTTCCAAGTAGCCGGAATTACAGGCCTGCGCCACCACGCCTGGCTGATTTTTTGATCATATTGTAGAGATGAGGTCTCGCTGTCCAGGCGGGTCTCGAACCCATGGGCTCAGGCAATCCACTCACCTCAGCCTCCCAAAGGCGCGGGATTACAAACTGAGCCACCGAGTCCGGCTATTTAACTATTTTAAAGGCAAAAAAAATTCTGGAACTTGGAGAGGTAAATTAATTTACTAAAAATTTCTTTTGTTATGTAGTCAACCTACTATTTCAGGTCATAATTGGGCCTCTTAACAAACTGAAGGCTGAAATGGCAACATGATTGACCATGAATCTTGAAAGCTTTGGATAATATAAATAAAAATCAGCAAAACTCTTTGACTACTAGAGAGATGCAATTATAATAAAAATAAGAGGTTTTATTTCTAAAAAAATTAAATTGTAAGTCAGGATGAACCATGATTCCCAAGTGCTAATAACTACATTAGAGGTATTATTAGACAAAATTGTGGATAATAGTTATTTATAGGACCTGACTCTTGTTTTTAGAGGAAGACATAAATAACAGCATGCATATTTTATTTGAAGACAATTTTTATTATTATTCAGAGATGCAATGTCACACGCTTGTGAAGAACTGCCAAACCACTATCATGATAATTAGGGAATTTGATGATCTTAGTAATTCTGGTATTAAAAGACCCACTTTACTTTGCAAAGTTTGTAAAAACTCATTTATTTTGCCCAACAACCATTTATTAGACTTCTCACTAAGTGCCAGGTACTGTGCTAAGTTCTGGAACAAAAATGTTGAAGATGATACAGTACCTTCCTGTAGTTTCTTAGTGTGATAGTTAAGTAAGTCATAATATACTTTTAGTAAGACAGACCACACTCAAAAAAATGTAAGATGGAGGTCAGACATGGTAGCTTAGGCTTACAATTCCAGCAACTTGGGAGACTGAGATGATAGTATTGCTTGAACTCAGGAGTTCGAGACCAGCATGAACATCATAGTGAGACCTCATCTCTACAAAAATATAAAAATGTTAGTTGGATGTGGTAGTGTGCACCTGGAGCCCCAGCTACTCTTGAGGCTGAGGTGAAAGGAACTCCTGAACCCAGGAGACTGAGGCTGCAGTGAACCATGATTGTGCCACTGCACTCAAGTCTAGATGACAGTGAGACTACAAATCAAAAAAAAAAAAAAAAGAGAGAGAGACAGAGAGAGAAGAGAAAAATAAAATGTAAGATGACTACAATAAGAATAATAGCTTCATAAATAAGCTGATACATAAGTTTATTCCTTCGTGCATTAAGTAAATATTGGTTGGGAGCCTAATATTTATCATTTTAGAACTATTCTAAGAACTGAAGATAAAAGAGTGAAAACGTTCTTTTTCTATATTCTCTATTATTGCAAAAATTCATGAAGAAGAGTAAAGGAATTAATATCTCAAAAAATAGAAATTAGTAAAATGGAGGAAAGCATTAATGAAAAGTATAACAGACCAATAATTGGTCCTCTGAGAAAACTCTGGCAAGACTGACCATTAGGGACAAAGAAAGAAGGTAGAAACATGCAGAATGAATGAAAAAGGAGAAATATTTATACATACACTATTACAAAATTAATACAAAAATATGAAGAGTATATGTAAATGCCCAAAACAGTGAAAACCTATATAAAATTGAATATTTTTACAAAAATTACTGTAGGGGATCCTTGCTAATATGTAGCATCTGAACCTCCTTCCCCATATTCAAGATAGCTTCCACCTTATACTCTAGTGATAAATAACAGCATGTTCAAAGGTCCAGAGGCAAGAAAAATGTGCAGGAATGCGTAGAGGCATAAATATCATGACTAAGAATAGAAAAAAGGCATGAAGGTGCCAAATTATGAAAGATATGTAAGCAATTTTAAAGATTTGGGATTTTGACATCAACAGAGTTACTGAAGTGTTTTCAGGAAAATTGGGGGATCATCATGTTGATAATGATGATTTTGATAACTTCCAATTTTTTTAGTCATTTTTACATGCCAGAAATTTGATACTAAGTGCTTTGTGTGAACTATCTCAATTAACATTCAAAGGAATTTAAGGTTGATACAACTATTATTTGAATTTTAATGGTAAGGAAACAATTTTGCAAACTTGGCAAGTTCATGCATCCAGATAATTTCAGAAAGATATATCTTGTAGAAAAATAACTTGAGGCTCACTGTGGAGAATAATTTAGATTGGAACCAAACTAATGACAGGTAGACAAGTTATGAAGTTTATTAAAGGCAAGAGATCACGGTTACCTTGGATAAGGTAACCATGGCATAGATAAAAATAAGAAAGCAGATTCCAAAACTATTTATGATGTAATAAAACTAAAAATTAAATTGGATACATGTAAGACAAAGGAAGAAATCAAGAATAATTTCCATACATGGAGGTATGGTTCCAAGCTTAAGAATTCTTGGAGCCGGGCTCGGTGGCTCAGCCTGTAATCCCACGCCTTTGGGAGGCTGAGGTGA
>NW_007249368.1:191228-223600 GCF_000164805.1 Carlito syrichta
AAAAAAAAAAAAAAAAAAAAGGATTCTTGGGAGGAGCAGCTTAAGATTCATAACAAGTCTGAGGTACCACTATAACATTTGTAATACAGTAAGTGTTTAGATAATGACCAGTTAAGGATATGCCGCATTTTAATTGAAAGTGCTTAAGAAGTTAAAAGTAACACATCTGGACTTAAAGGAAAGGAATCAGAGTTAGACATCTGGAGATATTTGTGAGTCACCACTATTTCAATAAGTAAGTGATATGGAAAGAAAAAACTGATATTAAAACAGAATGCATAGAGAAACAAAAGAGATCTTATATCAAACATCGGAGGAACTCAGGCATTTACCTGTTTTACAGGAGAAAAAAAGAATGATTGATCAAGAGCAAAAAGAAGAAAATTCAGAATAGACGAGAGGGAGTGTTCATTTGGAAGACTGTTGTCTCTGTGAGTTTTAAAGGAGGCTGGATTATTGCCTGGGAAAAGGGGAGTTTGGGGAATTGTGCAAGTGTCTAAAATGGCTTCTGCAGACAGTGGTAATGCTGACTAGGGACAGCAAGAATTGTAATAGGATACCAGCTTGAAATAAGTCAACTTCCCACATGCCAGACAATAATCTGGGAAACAGGTGGGAACAATCTACTACTTTAAATAGGATAAGTAGCCTTTTGAAATGAGTTATCATAAGGAGACATTGAGACAAATATCACAGAATGGATATTGCCCAAATAAGAAGATATAGCATGTGTGTGTGTACACACACACACACACACACACACACACACACACACACATATGCATATATGTATGTATATATGTCACACAAAGAATGCGTATATAACAAGTAACAATAAAAGGGAAAAATTATTCATCTATTCTACTACTACAAGAAGTTTCTGCTTCTCAAGTCTCCTAGTTCTGAATTAATATCCAACAGATATTCAACAGATATCCAATAGATATTTACTGAGTAGTGCATAGTAGGATTTATTCATGGGTATAATAAGCCAGGCTTGCAGGATCCATGAGATACTTGGGGGAGAAACACTGCAGGAGACGGATAATATTTTGTTGGAAAGTGAGGGCAAAATCCATGACATTAGAGGTATTACTTTTCTGTGACATTGTGTTCATGAAAAATTTGGAAACTATAGATATCATATAAAATATTAAACATTATAATATAATTAAGTGAGACTATGGACCATAATTTTTAGTGACACTGATTCACATTTTTTCCATTTCATCTCCAGTAGCATAAAGTAATTTGAATTTAAGAGTAAGAAAGGTAATGCAGATAGATCGATTAAGATATATATATATACATATATATATATAGAGAGAGAGAGAAACTACATATGTATAGATTACATATACATAGACTACATACTAGCCTATATGAAGCACATTTTTTTTTCACATGTATTAATTTTTACCAATATATTTAAATCTTCATGTAGTTCAACATTTCTGAGTATCTAGAAAATTACTTTTCTGAATCAGAACTATTTTTGTTTGACTCAACTGTATGTTAACATATATTTGTGGGCTTGGCCTTGCTTTTTTTTCATTTGAATGAATAGTTTTTTTTTTTCTTATTATAAAGATGTAGGATACAATTCAGGGTTAGATATACAAACGTGGATTATGCAGGTACCTTGTTGTTGAGGTATGCCCCTCCCTCCCCTAGCAGTTTCCCTCAACTGCCAATTCCACTCCTCCTCCCCTGACAGTTTCCCACTACTGCCAATCCCTTTCTTATAGTATTATAAATGTTCAAGGTCCACTTATGAGTGAGAACATATGATACTCTGTCCTTTGTTTCTGTGATTGATTACTGAGTTTGATTGACTCCAGGTTCATCCAAGTTGTTGCAAAGTTCGTATATTTGTCCTTCTTTATGGCTGCATAATATTCCATTGTGTATATGTACATTTTTTTATTCAGTCCAGCTTTGATGGGCAACATGGTTGGTTCCATGATTTTGCTATTTTGAATAGAATTGCACCAAACGTATGTGTGCAGGAATCTTTTTTTGTAGAATGATTTGAGTTCCTCTGGATATATTCCCAATAGGGGAATTGCTGGGTCATATGGAAGGTCAACTTCTAGTTCTTTCAGAAATCACCACACTATCTTCTAAAGAGGTTGCACTAGTTTGCATTTCTGCCAGCAGTGTAGAGGCATTCCTTTTTCTCCACATCCTCGCCAGCATCTGTTGTTGTTTATTAATGATGACCATTCTTACTGGGGTTATATGTATCTCAGTGTGGTTTTGATTTGCATTTCTCTGATAATGAGTGAAGCTGAGCACTTATTTGTCTGTCTGTTGGCTGCCCATATATCTTCTTTTGAGAAGTGTCTATTCATGTCTTTTGTCCACTTTTTAAAGGGGTTGTATGATTTTTTTCATTTTGGGTTGTTTGAGTTCCTTGTAAATCTTAGATGTTAGGTCATTATCAGATATACAGTTGACAAATATTTTTTTCCCATTCTGTGGACTGTCTCCCTGTTCTCTTGATGGTTTCTTTTGCTTTGCAGAAGCTTGTCAGTTTGATTAGGTCCAACCTATCTTATTTCTTAAGGTATTGACCTTTAGGGTTCTGAATAGGAATTGGTTGCCAGTTCCAATTTCCATAAGGGTGTCTTCTGCATTTTCTAAGATTCTTATAGCTTGAGGTTTTATGTTTAGGTCTTTGATCCATTGAAAGATAATTTTTGTGTATGGTGATAGGTAGGGGTTCTGTTTCAATCTTCTGCATGTGGTCAGTCATTTTTTCCAGCACCATTTACTGAATAGATTCTCCTCTCCCCAGTGGTTGTTGTTGGAGGCTTTGTCAAAGATGAGTTAGTTGAGGAATTGAGGTTTTGCTTCTGGAATATCTATCCTGTTCTATTGGTCTATGTGTCTATTCTTGTACCAATATCAGACTGTTTTGATTACTGTAGCCTTATAGTAAAGGTTGAAGTCTAGAAGTGTGATACCTCCTGCTTTGTTTCTTTTGCTAAGGATTGTTTTGACTATTTGTGGTCATTTATATTTCCATATGAATTTCTATATTGTCATTTCCAGATCTGAGAAGAATGGTGTTGGTAACTTAATGGGTATTGCATTGAATCTGTAGATTGCCTTTGGAGGATGAACATTTTAACAATGTTGATTCTTCCCATCCATGAGCATGGAATATATTTCCATTTGTTTGTGTCTTCTTGGATTTCTTTGAGCAGTGTTTTGTAGTTCTCATTGTAAAGGTCTTTCACTTCTCTGGTTAGGAAGATTCCAAGGTATTTCATTTATTTTGTGGCTATTGTGAATGGGATTTTGCTTTTTATTTGAGTCTCTGCCTGTTTGTCATTGGTGTATAAGAATACAACTGTCTTTTGCATGTTTATTTTTTACCCCGAGACTTTGCCAAAGTCCTTTATCAATACAAGCAGTTTTTGACAGATTCTCTTGGATTTTCAAGGTGTAGGATCATATCATAAGCAAAGAGGGATAACTTGACATCCTCTTTTTCTATTTGGATACCCCTAATTTCCTTCTCTTGTCTAATTGCCCAAGCTAAGACTTCCAACACAATGTTGAAGAAGAGAGGTGAGAGTGGGCAGCCTTGTCTTGCTTCAGTTTTCAGGAGAAACAGTTCCAGTTTTCAGGGAAATGTTTCCAGTTTCTGTCCATTTAGCAGTATGCTAGCTGTAGGTTTATCATAGATGATGCTTACTATTTTGAGGTATGATTCTTCTATTCCTAGGTGTTTGAGGGTTTTTATCAAGAAGGGATGCTGGATTTTATCAAAAGCTTTTTCTGCATCTAATGAGATAATCATGTGGTTCTTGTTTTTACATCTGTTGATGTATTTAATGACATTTATGGTCTTGCGAATGTTGAACCAGCTCTGCGTCCTGGGGATGAAGCCTACTTGGATATGGTGGATGATTTTTGAGATGTGTTTTTGGATCCAATTTTCTAGAATCTTGTTGAGGATTTTTGCATCTATGTTCACAAGGGATATTGGCCAGTAGTTCTCTTTTTTTGTTGATTCTTTACTCGGTTTGTGTCTTAGTGTGATGTTAGCTTCATAAAATGATTTGGGGAGAATTCCATCTTTCTCAATTGCCTGGAATACTTTCAACAGAGTGGGTATCAGCTCCTCCTTGTACGTTTGGTAGAATTCTGCTGGAAAGTCAGGGCTTTTTTTTTTGTAGGTAGTTTTCCTATGACAGAGTCAATTTCCTAAACTGTTATTGGTCTATTTAGTGTCTCAATGTCTTCTTGTTTCAACCTGGGAAGGATATGTAATGTCAGAAAGTCCTCTACTTCATGTAGGTTATCAAGTTTGTTTCCATATAGGTGTACATAGCAATCTCTGATAATCTTTTGTATTTCTTCTAGGTCAGTTGGGATTTGATCTTTTGTATTTATGATTGTGTTTATTTGGGTTTTTTACCTCTTTTTTGTGGTCATTCTGGTTAGGGGTTTATTAATCTTGTTAATTCTTTCAAAGAACCAGCTTTTTATTTTGTTGACGCTTTCTTTGGTATTTTTATCTTTTATGTCCCATATTTGAGTTCTTATTCATGTGATTTGGATTCTTCTTCTAAAGTTGGGGTTTTGGTGGTCTTTTCTTTCTGGCCCCTTTAGGTGATTTGCTAGGCTCTCCACTTGTGATCTTTCTGTTTTCTTGATGTGTGCTCATAGAGATATAAATTCCCCTCTTAGAACTGATTTCCTGGCATCCCAGAAGTTTTGGTAAGATGTTTCTTCAGTTTCATTTGTTTCCAGGAATCTTTCAATTTCTGCTTTGATTTCGGTGTTGACCCCATAGTTATTTAGCATCATGCCGTTTAATGTCTATGACTTTGTAGGCTTTGGTGAAATGTTGTTGGTGTTGATGCTAATTTTTATTCCACTATGGCTTGAGAATGTCCATGGTAAGATTTCAACCTTATGGAATTTGTTATGCTTGATTTATGGCCAAGGACGTGATCCATCTTGGAGTATGTTCCATGTGGCGATGAGTAGACTGTACATGCTGTGGCTGTTGGATGGAATAATCTGTAGGTATTTACTAAGTCCATTTGGTTGAGTGTCAAGTTTAGGTTTTGGATCTCCTTGTTGATTTTTTGCCTCAATGATCTAGGGCTGTCAGTGGATTATTCAAGTCCTCTGCTATAATAGTGTTAGAGTCTATATCTTTTTTTAGTTTATTTAGTAGTTGAGTGCTCCTGTGTTGAGTGCATATATGTTTATGATAGATACCTCTTGTTGATGGATGCTGGTGCTCCTGTGTTGAGTGCATATATGTTTATGATAGATACCTCTTGTTGATGGATTGAATATTTTATCATTATGTAGTGTCCTTTTGCATCTTTTAAAATGTTTAATAGCTTAAAGGTTGCTTTGTCTGATATTAAGATGGCAACTCCTGCTTTCTTCTGTGATCCATTTATCTGGAAATTTGTTTTCCATCCTTTAACTTTGAGTCTGTATGCGTCCCTTGAAGTGAGATGAGTCTCCTGGATGCAGCAAATAACTGGTTCATGGTTTCTTATCCAGTTTGCCATTCTGTGTCTTTTTAGTGGTGCATTTAGTCCATTCACATTCAGGTTGATTATTGAAATGTGATAGTTTCCTCCTTTTATGAGGTTCTTATAAAGTTTTTTCTTTGTTTCCTTGTTTTCTTTTGGCTTTGGTGTTAATGTATGTATTTTCCAAGTTTCTAGTTGTGCTGTATTCTCTCTTAATTCTGTGCTCTGATGTTCTCTTGGGAAGTATGTGGTCATTCTTTCCTTTCTTTTTTTCTGTGCTTAAGACCTTTTTAAGTGTCTTCTGTAGAGCTGGTATGGAAACTGCACAATCTCTTAGGGATTGAATGTCTGAGAAGAATTTTAATTCTCCATTACTGATGAAGCTGATCTTGGCTGGACAGGAAATTCTTGGTTTAAATTTTTTGTCTTTGAGGACTTTGAATATAGGGCTCCAGTTCTTTTTTGCTTGTAATGTTTCTGCTAATAAGTCTGCTGCTATTTGATTGGTTTTCCCCAGTAGTTTGTTTGACCTTTCTCTCTTGCTGCCTCTAGGATTTTTTTTTCTTTTATGCCTACTTTGTTTAGGTGAATTACTATGTGTCTAGGACTTCGTCTTCAGTTTTGGTGTCTTCTGGGGATTCTCTGTATCTCTTGTGCTTGGCTGGTCACATCTCTGGTGACGTGAGAAAAGTTTTCTTGGATTACCTCCAGGAATACTCGCTCCAAGTTGTTTTCCATTTCTCTTTTTTCTTCTGGGATACCAATCAGTTGTAGGTTTATCCTCTTTATATTTTTGCACATCTCTTGTAGGCTCTGTTCTTTCTTTCTGAGTCTTCTTTCTATGTTTTCTACAGATTGTGTTAATTACATATTCTGGTCTTCAAGTTCTGAGATTCTTTCTTCAGTTAGATTAATTCTGCTTTTCATGCTATTTATTTCCTGGATGATTTTTTTTTATTGCCAAAATCTCTGTTATAAGTTCTTTCACTGTTGCATCTTGTCTTTTTTGTGTCCTATTCATTCTTTCCAACCATTCCCTAATCCCTGTCATATTCTGGGGACAATCATTGGTGACTTTCATTGTTTGGGCACCAAGGTCTGATTTTTCAGCTTTGTCCTTAGTACACTTGAAATTACCTGAGGTCTTCATTTGGCTTTTCCTCATTTGTGACAGATCTCTTGTTTTTCTCCTTAGTTCTGTTATTTAGTGTCAGTGGGAGAGGCTTTCCCTTCTGATGTTTGCTCAGACCTCTATTCCTCCCTGACCCGGACTCTGGATTTGTTCTATTTTGAAATAGTATGATGGATGGGAAGCTTTGCTCTTGTAGTTTTTGAAACTCAAATAAAGTAGAGGATAGGAGCACTAAAATTCAGAAACTACTTGCAAATTACAATGTTCACTTATGGTGGTATGTATTCCCTGAGACCCACTCCTCACCACCACTCTATATGACAATGTAAAGCAGAAACCAATGCAAAAGCAATTGAACACTCCAAAACAACTGGAATAACAATAAAGCTAAACAAAACAATCAGCAACAAAAAGACCCCTAAGAACTAAACACACACACACACACACACACACACACACACACACACACACACACAGTACAAAGTGAATAGAAAAGAAAAACAGAAAGACTGAAGGGGAAAAAAAGAGGGGATTCAGGCCAAACCCTCATATATCTATTGGTATTCCCCTTAAGTTATAAAAAAAGAATATATAAAAGACCTAGAAGAACAAAAGAACAAAGACGAACAACCACAACAAAATCGAAAGATAGACACATAATCATTCACATACACACAAAAACAGAAAATGACAAAAGAAGAAAGAAACAGAAAATGACAAAAGAAGAAATAAACAGAAAAAGAAAAGAAAAATTAAAAAAAAATTTTGGGGGGGTGGGGATGAAGGTCAAGCCCTCACATACACATTCATGCACAAAGGAAAAATATTTTAAAAATAGATGAACTCACAAACAGTAAGAAAATTTTTTAAATTAAAAAAAGTTGAAAATTAAAAAAATTCCCGCCCTTTTGAGGCAGGTTCTGTAATTGTTCCTCTCATCAGGTTTCTCCTGCAGAACCACTTCTCACTCTCTCCTCAGAAAATGAAGCAGAGAAGGAGGAGGGGCAGTGGACATAGGTGGGGTTGCTATCCTCCCCTCCCACTCTGTATGGTCAGGCAGATCTCCTCCCATGGGGAGGTATGGGATTGTCTCTTCTGCAGGTACTCTCATTTCCTGGATGAATTTTTTTATTGCCCCAGCCAGGCCTATCCTGGAATGGAGTTCTATTGTGACTGATGTCCAGGCTCTGCCTGGATTTGTCCCTCAGTTGTGGCCCAGCTGTGTAGATCTGACATTTAGAGGATTGCTGGGGAAGAGGGGGTTTGGGTCAGCCCTGGACTCACCACTGATCTCTTTGGAGCACTTCCTTGTCCTTTTCTGGCCACACCTTTTGTCCTGCAGCTGGATCAAGGTAGGAGGTGGGACATCTGGAACTCAGCACTCATCAGGTCCCCCTGAAGTTTGTGCTCTCAAGATATTCCTCTGGGTCACAATCAATCCCTGAGTAGTTGACCCACCAGTCACAAAATTGGGTCTGTTGGTCTGTGGCAAGCAGTCAGAGCACTTTCCTGCCCTGTCTTCAAGATGGTGGTGGGGTGCCTTTCTTGTCCTCTTCCATGGGAACTTACCTCTGGACTCCATCCACAGCCCCTGCCAGAGCCTTGCCAGGTGCTGAAGTGGTGAGGCAAAGCCAGAGCAGTCTCTCTCTTACTTCAATGTTGAGGGAGAGCCTGGGGCGATAGTTTCTCCCCACCACTTTTTCAATCAAAAGAAAACTTTTGTCCATTTTTAAAAAAACAATGGCGCTCCGCTTCTGTGACCTGGGCAGAGTCAGGGACAAAGCAGAGAAGCTGCAGCACCAGCTGTTGTACCATGGACCTGGCCACCCGCTCATGAGCCCCACTTAGGTAGTCTTTGCCAGCATTTTCTACCCAGGGAGTTGGTGATTAAAAAAAAAAAAAAGGTAAAGTAAAAGAAAATGGCACTCGGCTTCTAGGGTTCAAGCCCAGATGCTCTGGCACTAGCCGCTGCACCAGGATAGCCCTGGCCGCTAACTAACCCAGCCCTCACACAGTCAGCCACACACACCCACTTGCTCACCAGCACACACACAAAATTTTTCATACACTCACTTACTCACATGGGGACTCGCATAGTCAGACTGGTTCGGTCGCCATCTTCCCAACCTCCTGGCATTGCATTTTTAAGAAAATAAGATACTTATGTAAACTAGATGGTTTTCTTCTTTTCCTAGAGTTTGCCCAAGATCAAATTATAAAGGGTAAAATGTTACTAGAAGGAGATTGCAAATATGTTATGGTAATTTTTTTATTTTTAACAGAAAAAAGAAGGAAACCAATTCTATAGATGGTAGCTCAGTATTCTTTTGGTAAATAATGTAGAGCTTATTAAAGTTATAAATGAACACTTATTTGTACCTAGCACATAGTAAAACACTTTAACATTATTTTTTTGAATTAGGATTTTTGGTAAAGGAGAAAATGTCCTCAAGACTGAGAATTATATTTTTTTAATTTATGCCTTTATTATCTAGATATCTACCATATTATTCAATATATGACTTAAATTGAATTAAAGTGCTTTAAAGAAATAAATTATAAATTTGTAATAAAAACATATTTATGAATGATACCACAATGTTTGTAAAGCAAAGTGATTACTTTCAAGATACTATTGAATCTTTTAAATCTATAAAAGATTTTGACTTCCGGCAAAATGGCAAAGGGGCAGGTTGATACGTGAGACTCTTTGCAAAATCGAGTGACCATAGGGACTCTTGCTCTCCCCCGGTGCCTCCTGCCCCTGCCACTGCCAGCCTGCTTTTTGGCCAGCTGCACAGGTCTGAGAGTTGGCAGAAAGCGGTCCCGCACACTTCTCTGTTCACCACAACCACTGCAATGGTCACTGCCTCTGCTGCTGGTCACATTGGCCTGCAGGCTGGGGGCCTGGGTTCCACACACTGCACTGCTGGCTCAGCTGCTGCCACTGCCGCTCCCTCACCCAGTCGCTGCCCTGCCTGGATCAGCTCTAGATTCCCGGCCGTGGAGTTCTTTCCATGCACTGCACTGCTGAAGAGGCTGCCGCGGCAGCTCCTTCCTATGGCTGCTTCCTTCCCCTCTTCCCCCACCCAAGGCGGCCCCCAATTCCTGGCCCAGGGAACGCTGGGCCCCCAAGCCTGCTGCACAGCTTTGCCCTGCCCAAGCCACCCAGTGCCACACTGACCTGTAGCTCCTAGCTGTCCCACATTCCACCTCCCCCAGTAGGGCCTGGTGGATGGGTTGAAGAACAGCTAGATCCCTGAGACCAGGCAGAGACTGCATTGACCCACCCAGCATGCCAACTCTACCCAACTCTGCCTACCTCCAGCTTGAGATCTAAGGTAATAAAATCAAACTGGGAGAGACAGATACCCCTCCCCCATGCTAGATTGGACACAGATCAGATTTGAATGGCAGACTTCTCAGGCAGCAAGCTGACTGAACTTAGATCTGATCAAATCTCGCTCTGCAGCAGGCCTGGGCATCAGATTCTACCAACTTGCAATAAGAACTAGAGATGGGAATTGAAAAGACATTGGACTTAGAGGAATGATCTAAGAGCGTGCTTGGTTTCTTTGCTTTTATTTTTTCTATTTGTATTCTTTTTATGTTTGTTTGACTTATCTTTTTTCTTTTTTCCTCTCTTCTTACTGTTATTGATAGCATTTAAGTACTAGCTTTCCCTCTGTTAGTTTACTGATTATTTTATTATTATTCTTTAGACTTCACACTTGTGTAAGGGGGAATAGTATCAATAAGGAGGCTTATGTGTCTGTATGATTGTCTGTATGCTTTAGTTTTTTATTTGGGTTTTTGTTGTTTCTTTTTTTTTCCTTTTTTTGTTTTCTTTTTGTTTTTCTTACTCCTTTCTGTCTTTGTGTCTCTTTTAATTTATTAGTCGGTATGTTTGTCTTTTTCCTTCTTACTCTTCTCACTCTCCACCTTCTTTTTCCTCCCCTCCCCTGCTCCATTCCTTTCCTTTTTCTTGCCATATTTTGCTTTCAGGGAGTAAACCTATTCCCCCACTGCATGGACAGATTGCAAGGCAGTGAGAAGTAGGTTCCAGGGTATACATAACCCTGTTGGTGGACACTGTGATCTGCAGATTGATTTTGAATCACAGCTTCCCCCTCAATTCAATCTCAAAACTGCAACAACAAAAAAAGTACAACCCTTAACCCACAGTCAAGCTCCAGAAGTATACAAAGCTGGAGGATTTACACAAGGAAGACTAGGAAAACAAACAGAAATAAAAGCAACCCTGCCACTCCTGAACAACAAAATTAAAGAAGGGGGAGAGAAAAAAGTGGGGAGGAAAATCTATACAAATGAAGAAAAATCAAAAGAAAAATATAGGTCTCACACAGACCCCTGGGAGATCAGACACTGAGAAAACAGACTTCAGAATGCAAATAATGAAGAGCCCCCCAGAATGACTGGACACATACTACAAACCCAGACATCAAGACACTAATACAGAGAATAAAAAGAATTGAGAAGAGAAAGAAGAAAATAAGAAGGAGTTGATAACAGAGATAACAACAGTAAAGAATACTGTGATTGAAATAAATAACAAACGAGTAAGCATGGATAGCAGAATTAGCCAAGCAGAAGAAAGAATCTCAGAGCTTAAAGACCAAAATACAGAACCAACCCAAACTGTCCAAACCATAGAAAAGAAGATTAAAAAGGCAGAACAAAACCTTCAAGAGATGAACAATGACTTCAAGAGACCAAAGCTAAGAGTAATTGGACTTCCTGAGATAGAAAAAGAGACAGAGACAAACCTGGAACAAACATTCCATGAAATTATTCAAGAAAACTTTCCCCACCTCATCAGTGGCATGAAAATTCAAACACAAGAGATTCAGAGAACCCCTGCAAGACAACAAATGAGAAGACCAACTCCCAGAAACAAAATACTTTGCTTAAACAAAGTAGGTATAAAAGAAAAAATCCTAAAGACAGCAAGAGAAAAAGGTCAGAATACCTACTGGGGAAGACCAATTAGAATAGCAGCAGATTTATCTACAGAAATAATTCAGACTAGGAGAGCTTAGAGCCCAATCTTCAAAGTCGTCAAAGATAATCAATTTCAACCAAGAATAAACTGCCCAGCTAAACTAACCTTCATCAGTGAGCAAGAATTAAGATCTGTCCCAGCTATTCAATTCCTAAAAACTTGCACTGACTCTAGACCAGCCCCACAAGAAACACTTAAGAAAGTATTAAACACAGAAGAAAGGGAAAAAAGAACAACAACATTCTTCACAAGAGTGCAGAAAAAAGATTGAAAATACATGTGAATCAACCCAAAAATCAAAAGAAACACAACAAACAAATAGGATCACCAACGCCTCTATAAGAGGTCCATGACAGGGATAAAGGATAAACTCTCACGTTATAATAACTAACCTGTATGTGAATGAACTAAATGTACCACTGAAAAGATATGGAATGACAAAATGGATAAAATATCTTACAGCAACAATATATTGTCCCTAAGAGACTCATCTCACCAAAAAGGACACTCACAGACTCAAAGTAAAAGGTTGGGAAGCAAAATTTCAGGCAAATGGAACACAAAAGAAAGCTGGAGTTGCAATTTTAATTTTCAGACAAAATAACCTTTAAGCTATCAAAAATTTTAAAAGATGAAGAAGGTCACAATATAATGATAAAAGGCTCAATACATCAACAAGAAATATCCATCCTAAACATATATGCACCAACCAAAGGAGCACTAAGGTTCATAAAGCAGCTTGTATGAAAAATTAAAAAAAGAGATTGACTCTAACGTTATCATAGCTGGGGACTTTAATACCCCACTCACAACCCTGGACAGATAATCAAGACAGAAAACTAACAAGGAGATCCAGAACTTCAATAAGACTCTTGAACAAATGGACCTAATTGTTACCTACAGAAAATTCCACCCAATGACCACAGAATATACATTCTACTCATCACCACACGAACATACTCCAAGATCAGCCACATCATTGGCCATAAATCAAACAAAAGCAAATTCAATTTTGTCATGTACCTTCTCAGACCACAGTGGAATAAAAATAAATATCAATGCCAACAAATTCGACCAATATCCACAAAGCCATGGACACTAAACAGTATAATGCCAAGCAACTCCTGGGTCAATGATGAAATCAAAACTGAGATTAAAAGGTACCTGGAAAAAAGAAAAAAGTTACCTGGAAACAAATGAAAATGAAGAAACATCTTACCAAAACCTCTGGGATGCCATGAAAGCAGTAATAAGAGGGCAATTAATATCTTTACAAACATACATGAAGAAAAGGGAAAGATCACAAGTTAATAGCCTAACAAGTAAACTAGGGAACCTGGAATTGCAAGACCACCAAAACCCTAACTTCAGCAGAAGAATCCAGGTCACTAAAATAAAAGCCCAAACCCAAGACATCGAAGAAAAAAAGATAATACAAAAAATAAATAAAACAAAAGGCTGGTTCTTTGAAAGGATAAATAAGACAGATGGTCCCCTAGCCAGACTTACCAAGAAAAAGAGAGAAAAAAAAGCCTAAATAAACTCAATCAGAAACACAAAGGATGAAGTCACAACTGACCCAGAAGAAATACAAAAGATTATCAGAGACTACTGTGTACAATTGTATGGAAACAAACTTGAAAACCTAAAGGAAATAGAGGACTTTCTGACATCACACAACCTCCCTAGGTTGAAACAAGAAGAAATCAAGACCCTAAATAGACCAATAACAATCAAGGAAATTGACTATGTCATAAGAAAACTACCTATAAAAAAAAGCCCTGGACCAGATGGCTTTCCAGCAGAATTCTACAAAACACAAAAGGAGGAACTAAGACCAATCCTACTGAAAGTATTCTAGGTGATTGAGAAAGATGGAACACTCCCCAAATCATTTTATGAAGCTAACATCACATTGATACCCAAGTCAGGTAAAGACCCAACAAAGAAAGAAAACTACAGGCCAATATCTTTGATGATCATAGATGCTAAAATTCCCAATAAGATCCTAGCAAACTGGATTAAACAACACATCTCAAAAATCATCTTTAATGACCAAGTAGGCTTCATCCCAGGATGCAAGACTGGTTCAACATTTGTAAGACCATAAGCATAATTAAATACATCAACAGACATAAAATAAAAAACCACGTGTTTATATCATTAGATGCAGAGAAAGTTTTTGATAAAATCCAGGACCCCTTCTTGATAAAAACCTTCGAACATCTAGGCATAGGTGGAACATACCTCCAAATAGTAAGAACCATCTACAAGAAACCCACAGCCAGGATACTCCTAAACAGACAAAAATTGGAACAATTCCCCCTGAAAACTGAAACAAGACAAGAATGCCCACTCTCACCCCTCATGTTCAATATAGTTTTGGAAGTCTAGCTAGAGCAATAAGAGAAGAGAAGGTCATGGGGTATCCAAATAAGAAAAGAGGAAGTCAAGTTATCTCTCTTTGCAAATGACATGATTATATACCTTGAAAACCCAAGAGAATCTGCAAAAAACCTTGCACTGATAAAGGACTTTGACAAAGTCTCAGGTTGTAAAATAAATGTGCAAAAGATAATTGCATTTCTATACACCAGTAATAAACAAACAGAAACCCAAATAAAAGCACAATTCCATTTACAATAGCCACAAAAAAAATGAAATATCTTGGTATCTTCCTAACCAGAGATGTAAAAGACCTTTACAATGGAAACTACAAAACATTGCTCAAAGATGACACCAACAAGTGGAAAAATATTTCATGTTATGAATTGGAAGAATGAACATTGTTAAGATGTCCATTTTACTTAAGGAAATCTACAGATTTAATGCAATACTCATCAAATTACCAGCAACATTCTTCTCAGACCCAGGAAGAACAATACAGGAATTCATATGAAAACATAAATGACCAAAAATAGCCAAAATAATCCTCAACAGCAACAACAAAAATAAGGCAGGAGGTATCACACTGCCAGACTTTAAACTATACTATAAAACTACAATAATCAAAACAGCCTGGTATTGGTACAAGAACAGGTATATAGACCAATGGAATAGAATTGAGATCCCAGAAGCAAAACCTCAATTGCTCAACCAACTCATCTTCGACAAAGCCTCCACCACTACTGGGGAGAAGAGAACCTATTCAGTAAATAGTGCTGGGGAAACCTGTCTGACCACATGCAGAGATTGAAACAGGACCCCTACCTATCCCCATATACAAAAGTTAACTCTAAATGGATCACAGACCTAAATGTAAAAGCTCAAATTGTAAGAACTTTAGAAAAGGCAGGAGACCTCATGGAAGTTGGAACTGGCAACTGATTCTTCATCAAAACCCGAATTGCCCAGGCCATAAGAGATAAGGTAGACAAGTGGGACATCATTAAACTGACAAGCTTCTGTAAAGCCAAAGAAACCATCTAGAGAGCAGGGAGACAGCCCACAGACTGGGAAAAAATATTTGCCAACTCCATGTCTGACAGAGGCCTAACATCTAGGATCTACAAGGAACTCAAACATGCTGAAAAGAAAAAAACAAACAGCCCCATTACCCAGTGGCCTAAATATATGAATAGATACTTCTCAAATGAAGACATACGAGCAGCCAACAGACACATGAAAAAATGTTCAGCATCACTAGTCATCAAGGAGATACAAATTAAAACCACACTGAGATATCCCCTAACCCCAGTCACAATGGCCATCATCAATAACTCAAAAAATAACAGATGCTGGAGAGGATGTGGTGAAAAGGGAACACTTCTACACTGTTAGTAGGAGTGTAAACTAGTACAGCCTCTGCAGAAATCAGTGTGGTGATTCCTAAAACTCCTAAAAATTGACCCTCCATATGCTCCTGTAATCCCCCTACTGGGAATATACCCAGAAGAACTCAGGTCACTCTATCAAAAAGATACCTGCACATGTATGTTTATTACAGCATTGTTCACAATAGAAAGAACATGGAACCAACCTTGCTGCCCATCGAAAGAGGACTGGATAAAAAAATGTGGTACATATATACAATGGAATATTATGCAGCCATAAAGAAGAACAAAATCATGAGCTTTGCTGCAATATGGATGGAATTCGAGCTTATAATACTGAGTGATCTCTCACAGAAACAAAGTGCTGAGTATCACATGTTTTCACTCATAAGTGGAATTTGAACAACTACCATTTTACTGTAGGAAAGGGATTGAAAGTAGTGGGAAACTGTAGGGAGGGGGGTGGGGGATGGTTAGCTGGGATTAACAGTGGTCAATATCCACCTGGGGAATGGGGGGCACACCTCATCAATAAGGGCACCTACACAATGAACATTTGTATACCTAACCCTGAATTGTACCCCACAGTTTCAAAATTAAAATTAAAAGAGAAAACAAAAAGATTTTGAGGTAAATGAAAACAACTGTATGAGTCACAAAATTCTAGACAAAGTGTTTAATATTTCAATAGATGACAATATTGTTATAAAGTTAGCAATTATAATAAATACATTGTTATAGTATATATACAATATTGCATTTTATAAGCTCTTTTGTGTGTTTCTTCTGAGATTTCAAACATTCAATTGCATCTATAAAATAAAATTTTCCTTTGTATTTTATATCCAACTCCATTCTTTGGTAGTCACCATCATAAAAATGAAAAAAAATCTTATTTTTTGAGATTTTTTAATGGTTATTATCTGGAAATAATGTTTATATGTTAACATTTATATTTATAACATGTAAATATTTGTTTAGTGTCAATCAAATAATGGTTAGTTGTTTACAAATTTACAAGTTTGGTTTACTGCATTATCCAAGAAGAACTTACTGAATGTTTACTCTATTGGGGAATAAAGTAGAGGATAAAATGATACCATCATAAGACTAAATTATAAAATTTTGTTTTGAAAAATGAGCTAAGTTATATAAAATTGTTTTTATCTGTCTTCCTCAAGTTGTCTGCAAAATACAGAGGGGTCATTTAGTTAAAACTATACTAAATTACACAAGCATTCAAATCATTTAAAAATAGCTGTTAGATTGTTTAGAATTCTAGAAAACTCATCTGTGGATTTAAAACATGTGGTTCAGTGTCTCTTATCAACCTGAGTGAACAGAGAAAAAAAGATTCTGTGTATATTACCAATACTGAAAGGATAATTAATAAAATCAACTTTTCTAACTCCTTGTCTACATACTAGTAGTAGTATATGAAGCATGTACATATATTTTTTCATGTGTTAATTTTACTAATATATTCAAATCTTTATGTAGTTCAATATTTCTGTGTATTTTCAAAATTACCTTTCTGAATCAGGACAATTTTTGTTTATCTTCATCTGTTTGGTAACATATATCATGTTTGTAGGCTTGGCATTGCATTTTCATTCGTATGCTATAAGTTTTATTACAGAAAAAGCTATATAAAAAAATTCAAAATTGACAGAGACATAGGATTGGCAAGACCATCAGTCTATATCCATTCTACTGATGTACCTGACCTACCTTTGGTATACATTATTATCTCAAATGAGAACATTTATCCTATAAATTTCTAAATTTCCTTATAGTTTCTTTTAGTACTTGATTCCTCCAGTATTTATTCAAAACATAAGTCATTTATTGTATCACAGAGTAACAGAATCTGGGTCTTAGGTTTGAAGCTACCTAAACTGGATTAGAGGGTGCCTTCCTAAATTCTATGTTTATATCCAAATCCCTGGAATCTGTGAATATTATCTTATATAGCAAAATATGTGCTTAAATGTATTCAGAGCAGGATCTTATTTGGGATTATTTGGATTTGCTCTTACATACAATCATATGCACCCTCACAAGGAGCTTTGAGCCAGACACACACTGGACAGGGTTATATAAAAATGGAGGATAAGACTGGAATGATGACAGTACATGTCAAGGAACACCAAGAATTTCCAGTCCAGAAGCTAAGAAAAAGGCATGGAACAGATTGTCCCCAAGTGCCAGTTGAGGGAGAGCAGCATAACTGACACCTTGGTATTAGACTTCTTGTCTCCAGATTTTGAGAGAATAAATTTTTGTTGTTTTAACCTACCAAGTTTGTGATAATTTGAATAGCATCACATGAAACTAATACATAATTTATTGAAATCTCAAGTTTCTTCGGAAAATAGCTTTATTTGACAAATAAATTCCAGTTTTCCCTTGACCTGTCCAAGTATACGCACCCCTCTAAGTAACTAAAGAGCATTTTCCAGTAGTACCTGGTTCTAATTAGTAACATATTCTTTCCTACATCAAGCTAAAATCTGTCTCCTGACTTTCCTTCATCTTAGATTCATCAAATTTTAAAAGTGGCACTTTAGTTCTCTGGTATAACATAGACGAAGTGTCTTTTTAAAAGAAATCTCTTTGAATATCTATCTATCTATCTATCTATCTATCTATCTATCTATCTATCTATCTATCTATCTATCTATTTGTTGGAGTCTCACTCTGTCACCCAGACTGGAGTGCAGTGGCACGCTCCCGGCCATCACAGCCTCGACCTGCTGGGCTCCAGCGATCCTTCCGCCTCAGCCTTCCAAGTAGCTGGAACTACAGATGTGCGCTACCACACCAGGCTAATTTTTGATTTATTGTAGAGATGAGGTCTTGCTAAGTTGCCCAGGTGGGTCTCGAACCCACTGGCTCTGGAATCCACTCACCTCAATCTCCCAAAGCACGGGATTACATTCTGAGCCACCGAGCCCAGCTTCTTTGAATATTTAAGGCAGTATTCCCACCCTTCCTCAGTCTTCCTTGTATAACCTGGAATGGTACATATCACTCATGACATAACTAAATACTCTCCTAGTGACATAACTATGATGCTCTCCTAGTGGTTTTTCTTCAGTCTACCTCAGCATGAAGATATACTTGATTGCAAACCTGAATGACTATGGGACACTCGGCATGCAAAGATGTATACAAATATGCAAATATGTAGGTTTCAATGGAATAAATTAGAGAAAGAGTAATTTTAGGATTAAGGAGCAGAAGAGACAAAGAAATAGAAATAGAGATAGGCAGAGAGATAGAGAGAGAGAGAGAGAGATGTGTGTATGAGAAAGAGACAAGAGATAGAGCGTGAGAGAGAGAGAAAAAAATATATATTCAAGTAGACCCATAGATCTTTCAGTAGTGAGGAAGTATTGGGGCATAATGAATAGAAAAAATAGAAACTTGGAATTGAAAGGGAGAAAGGCTAAGAAAAGATTTTTCAAATAATTTTAAACAATAATAATTTTCATCAAGTACATCTCAAACACTGTCCAAAGTACTGTAAATATATTTACAATAATACTTCCACTATTATTGTAGCAAACTAAAAATAAAATTTGGTTTATTATACCAATTTTAAGATTTAAAAACATTTGGTATTATTCCAAGTTAAAAATGAAAAAGAACGTAAATAATTTACCAAAATCATACTTCCTGTAAATTGTGATTTGGAATCTGAACTCAAAATTTAGTTACTAACATGATGTCATAAGCATTCTGATATATTGTCTCCTTTGATCCAAATAATCAAACTATTGTATTGGACTGTCTTTATTACTCTTTCTTTTATTTTATCCTCTCTTTCTGTGCTCAAGCCCTGTCTTTCTTCTCTAATGCATACAAACTTAACTTTGAAAGTTAAAGAAAAGTCCTTGAAATATAATGACCAGAGGACTGGAGCTATCAGACTAAAACTAATATATAGCACAATATAGGAATGGTTAATGTAACTTATTTGTGTGTATATCATATTGAAACAAATCTCTAGAAACCACCAAAGCACAATAGTGGACACATAATTTTGTAACATGTATCTGGAAATAGATGCTTTATTAGTACTGTGGTTTTCCTTATTCTAACCTATAAACCACCTTCACTACTGTTTTATTTAAATAAGATATAAAATCTATTTTCTATATTTTTGTTCAAAGAAGAATGCCATTATTATTACCTTTAATTACTTCCTTGTGTGACTTTAAATTGAAATTGCATCTATAATTACTTTCCCCTGAAATGTGTATGGTAAAGCTCAGCAACCAGAAGTGAATGATTTTAAATGAAGACATTTAATCAGTACTCTAAGTTGTTTTATTTATATCTAATTACAAAGCAGGTAAAAAACGATTTTGGTTTTGGGAAGTTGAAATGATTCAAATAGCCCTGTCATCTCGTTTTGTTCATTTATTTTTGATTCAAGAAATTAATCCTAATAGAGTCATTTGGGAATGTTTGATTCTGTGTGGTATGTTGTTACCATGGCAATTCTGTTGGCTTTTAATAATTGATATAAAGTTTTAAGTGAGGTGTTTGTGTTTACAGATAGTTTCCCGAGCCATAAATAGACAACATTCAAAATCCTCTTTCATTATAATTGACACTAGATAATCAACTTGTACATTTTCAGTGAAGTGAGGCACAGAAAGCATGGTGCCAGCAGGGTCAAAACAACTCAAAAAGAACAAGAGAACATTTCATGTCAACACAATTCACAGAGGGCAAATAGAAACTTTGCATACTGCCTTACCAATGCCAATGTATCCAATAATTATGTCCTTAGAATGAGTTTCAATTCAAAAACTAAATTCATCTCTACACACAAATCTAAGTGTTCTTTCCACTCAGTAGATTACTCCTGGAGCTTCAATTGTTTCTTTCAAATCATGGGCATGAAAATAAGGATTTAAGTATTTCCAGTGCCATTATGTCAAATGATATACAATGAAACCAGTATTTCCTAAGAAAATGAATATTTCACTTACAAAGTTCACTGTACTAATTGTATTTACACAAAAAACTTGCTTGTCATGTACTGAATAATCAGAGGTTTATAAAATATGTAATTTTTAAAATTTAATCCTTACTGCATGAGTCAGTTTTTATAGAAATTTGCCTACAGTTTTGGCAGAATGATAAAGTTACATTTTCAAAAATGACAGGGTTTTTATTTTGAGGATTCTAATATTTTTACTAGAAGATGAATATATTACTTTTCAAAACAAATAACAGAAATTTTCATATGAAGGTATAAGGATATAATGTATTATCAGTCAATTTAGAAACACTATCTGATTATTCAACTTCATCATTGGAAAGAAAGAAAAATTATATATTTCAGTAGGAACACTTGGATAATAATATGGTACTTGTGGTAAAATTAGGACAGTTTTCTCTTAAATATTCAGTTAAAAAATGCAGACCTTTAAGATGTTATGTGTTTATATAGAAGGCAAGATCTGAGTTTTTAAAATACAAAACTATTTACAGAAAATGATTATCTCTATTTTTATGCAGATTATTTTCTGGAAAATGGGCTCAATTTATAATAAAGTGTTTTACTATCTAAGGACAGACTACATGAATACTTTAGAATGTCTGACTCTAAGACATTGAAGAAACACAGATTCTCATTTGTCCTAAATACATATTCAAAGTAGTATAGGTGTTAATGTTCCAAAGTGCATTAATATTCCAAAGTGTTTAAATATAATAAAGCAACTTAATTCCATTTAGATATTTCCCAGGAATATATCTACTGCAATCATAAGCTGAGAGCCTTTAAAAGTCATCTGTGAATAATAAATAGTTTTTTGTCAGATGTTAGAGACAGTGGTGAATTTTTGTATAATATAATACACCTTTAAATTATTACTATGGAGGACATAACAGTTGTACTCTTGGCATGAAATAATAAAAATCTGCCTGAATCCTAAATTCCTCAAAACGCCAAATTGGCCGTCTGATCTGCACTGAAATGGTATTTCTACATGAACACTGATATATACTACTAAATAATAAATTTTTTGGTAAGCATAATAGGGAATAGTAAGTTAGTTCTGTATTTATTAAAATGTACTATGTAACTCTATGGAACACTACTACAAATAAAAATAACTATGAATATATCAAGAGATTAGATGATTTATCTACTCAGGAAACGATCTTAGTTTCAATGTTTGGCTTTAAATGATATAATTTGTAAAATTTACCCAATCTGTTTGAAAGAATTAGACAAATTAAACATGTATAGCTACGTTATTAAGTTAAGATAAATAATAGATATTATTCTGAGTAAAATAATTCTTATGTAGGCAAACATCTCTAGGTAGTTTGTAAATAATCTTTCTCTGATAGTTTCAATGAAATTAAATACTTTACAATTCATTATAAATACTTATAATTCATAAATGGAAATGCATAGTAGGAATACGTTTTTGTCATGGACTGTGACCAAGATTATAATTTTCTGAATTAGTCCAATTGGATATAAATTATCAGTGAATTAGTTTCAATTGTCTTATTAGCATCTAATATATTATACAATATTTTGTAACAATTCTTAATCTTCCTTCAGCATGAATTGAAGGCTACCATCACATACAATGAAATTCACCTTTTTCTTTGAGAAATGCTGTAACATTTGCATGGTTTTCTAGGACTGAACTACTTCTAAGAGAAGTAAACAGGGAATTGGTAATGCACTAATCAAAACACAAATTGCAGCTACTGACCAATAATAATTTTTCTCCTTTGAAATGTGTATTAATTCAAACTGCTTTAACAATGTTTATAGAGCAAATGTGATTTTTATGAAATTGATATTCTAGTGAGTCACAACAATTGACCATCAACCACCTTTTCATGTGCCTTTTAATAGTGGGAATTTTTGCCTCTAAGAAGAATGAGTACAGTTTATTCAGCCATAACAGCAAATTAGGAGTAGACTCAGGCTCAGTGTAAGACATCTCATCTTTTATCAAGAAAGAAAAATGTCGAAACTATTGACTTCTTGACTGAAACTATATCAACAGGATGGAGGTGCACATCATTTTACATATGTTTTCATTGTATATGCCAATAGTAAATAAAATAATCCAAATAAATAAATGATATTGAATAGTGAATCTTAATTTTTGGCAACATAAATTCTTCACCAGCTGAAAGCTTATTCAAATACTGAAGAGAAAATAACAAGCAATATTGCCATCCAATGGTGAGACTGTCACATTTAAGGCATACTAAATATAAAGATGGAGATATAAGACAATGTTTCAAAATCAATATAAATATTTTCCTTGTGACTCCTTGCAATTTCTGAGAAATATAAAGGAAATACTAATCTAAAAAAATCATGAAAGTTAGGTTTTTATCCTCTCTGAAGCACAAAACAAAATATGCAGTAATTGATATTATTTAATTATTAAAGTATAGGCTAATAAAGGCTTCAGAATGTGGTAATATTAGTATTTCAATTATTAGTTTTACATTTTGCCTGGCAGATATTTTTCTTTTACAATCAATTAAGGATGTCCCTGAATGTTATCTCCTCCTAAAAGACTTCAGAACTAATTTTTCTCTCTTTCAATCCAATTGTACTTTATACCTATATTTTTCTTTACTTATCATCAATTTATTTACCTCACAATCATTGACATATTCATTGATACAGCTTCTTAACTGGAAAAAAGATACTACATTTTATTTATTTGCACCATACATAACTATCACCTATCAGTTGAATTATAACTGAATATAGTTGAATTGTCTTAAACTCAAGTCTATGGATGTATTAGTCTGTGTTTTTCATACTTAGATGATTGTAACTCACTTGTGAACTTATCTCGTGTGAAATTCAAAGAATAACCTCAAAACTCTTTTATATGGGAGTCATTCTAAGTTAAGAACAAGAAGACTTAAAAAGAGTCAAATATCAGGCTGTTACTATTAGAAATAGTAAAATGTTTGTAAAATATCTATTATTAATGCCTAATATATATAATGTACTCAATAAATAGTAGTTGACAAAGTTGCTCTTGTGTCCATTATGATAATGGTTCTTCCAGCTGCTATGGTGGAACATTTAATAACCTGATACTCCAGGTTCATAAATTTCAGACAAGAGATTTTACATTTTTGATAATCTAGTATTTAGTTAATGCAGTAACTAATTTATATATGTATTATTTGCTTACATATTATTAATTCAACTCATCAAGTAATATATAAATATCATCTATTTTGTAGCATTTTGTTAGGTACTGGGAATGAAAGAATAAACAATATAGATTTGGTCTCTGCCTCAGTGAATTTAGTCTACTGAGTAAGTGGATATTAAATATATATAATTACGATAAATACTATAAACATGGTAGCTAGATGGCAATAATGAGAAGGCTTACCTTAGAGGGAGAAACTCAGGAAATGCCATTTGAAGAAGCTAAGGCCCAAGAATGAGTAGTAGTTAACTAGGTAACAAAGCTAGAGGGATGTTGAAAATGTTTCAGGAAAAAAGAAACAACTGTGGAGACAATTTGAAGGAGAAAAAGAAAGTCTGGAACTTTTTAGGGACTGAAAGACTCATTTGTTTAAGGGAGAAATTACAAAATGAAATAAGAAAGCTAGGCCTAACCAAAGCTAAGTCAAGGATTTTAGATTTACCTTAAAGAGTTGACATTCTAGGCAGCATGATAAAAAAAAAGTCAACATATTAATTTGAGTGGAAAAAATAATAGTGTTATTTGCAGATGACAAAAAATATCTATGTAGAAAATCACAAAGAAATCTACCAAAAAAATTCTAGAATTAATGTATGAACTAAGTTGGATAGGAAGATTCAAAGTCAATTTACAAAAGTTGACAATATTTCTATCTAGTAAAAATGTATATGGAAAGGCTGAAGAATCAAAGAAGTAAACAATTATGAATCAGAACAATGGTGGGAAAGTCACATGATCCAATTTTCAAGATTTACTACAAAGCTACACAAATTCTGACAAAACAAGACTCCAAGTTTTATTTGAGAGACAACCGCATGCATACTCAACCAAGGGGTTTTGGCCCTTTGAACTCACTCTTAGTCTAGAAATGAGGTCTTACAATTGTATATAGATCAGTACGCCTAATCTAGGCTAACTCTGAGGCAAGATTTGTTTGTAACTTATTTATTATGGTGTACTATCCTGGGGGACTATTACAGACTGGAGAAAGAAGGACTCCTATAACTAGCTCAGGCAAAGTCCTACAGAATTATCCCTACTGACACAAGCTAGCTGGGTTTTCCTACCTCCAACCCCAGTTATAGTTATTTTGCTGTAGTGATAATTTTGCTGGGCATATGACACAGCTTCTTCATATATTTTTACGTTGGTATTTGTGATTAAAGCTTACAGGCTATCACCTTGCTTCAGACATCTATAATTGTAAGTGAAGATACTTAGAAATCAAATTAATAGAGCAGAAGGTAGAGTCAAGAAGTAAAAGAAGCAGGGTCCTCTGACCTTGTTTTAACCAGGAAAGTCACTTTTCCTAAAGCTAGGTTCATCCAGAATGCTTCCACTACTAAAAGTTATATGAACCAGTATATTCTTCTCCCACCTTCTATGTTCTTCATTTCAGTCATTTGAATTGAGATTTTGGTCATTTCACAAAATAGTGAAAACTGATACAGAGCCTCAGAGAATTATTCTAAAAAGAAGTGATTCCAGAAAAGCATTCTGAAGGATATACAGGAGTTAATTGATTAAGTAGTTTACTCTGACCTCTACAGTTTCCTGAGATTGTGTTAAGGCATTGCAGAGCAGAGAATGAAGGGATGTAACAGCACCAGCCTCATCAGGAAAGAGAATATGCATTTGTGTTTTTTTTTTTGATAAACTGGAACAAAGATATTTACTGAGAATAGTTTGCATATATCCATTTACTAGATGTTAATAGTTTATCAGTATAATTTACCAAAATAGATATACTCTGTATTCCTTCCTTATAATCCAATCCCCAAACCACCCTCTCCAAAGACAATCACTACCACAATTGGATAAATATCTTTCCCATTCATATTTTTATAGTTACTACACATTCACAAAATAGGCATGTGTATACATATGCAAAAATACATATACTTATGAAATAATATTGTTTTGTACTAAATTTCAATCAATGCTTTATTGTAATACATATAATTTAATTTTACATGCCATAGAATTTCATGATACAGCTACCCTTTAGTTAACTTTTATATAACATATGTATCTTTGAAAATTATTTTATTTTTAAACTTTTTGCATTAAGTACTCACCATAAAAGATGAACGTAGAGAATTTTTCTACTAACTAGAAAGGTAAATCCTATTTTAAAAATTAATTATAGTTTCTGATGTAGTAAGAGTTATTAACATTTTAGCTTGGAATTTATATTTTCTACATTCTACTTCCTTTTCTTCTTTCCTAACTTCTTTTTGAATCATTAATTATGTTAATTTTTTACTACCCTATAACCTCCTATTTCTATTTTTGTTATTCTAGCAAATTAACCTAAGTTATAATATTTATATCTCTTTTCTCCTTACTGAAAAAGAAGTACTCTAGAATAAAAACTATAACATGGCTCTCAGAATATTTTTTTTATTCCCATAAGACTAGAAGCACTTTAAATATTTCTACCTACCAGAGCAGCACAGTGAGTGTGCTTACATTTGGAGGGGAATACAGCAGAAAGTCATCTCTCTTCTTTATATTGACTTTTAAATGAGGAAGAGAGTACCTAAATAGGAAAACTAATAGAAACCTATACCCATTATGAGTGTGTGTGTGTGTGTGTGTGTGTGTGTGTGTGTGTGTGTGTGTGTGTGTGTTGGATATGTGGATTTAGGATAGACTCCCACATATGGAGCTGCAGGACAAAGAAAACATTTTAAATGTGATAAAATTTCTAAAAGATCATTTATGCCTGAAATATCAGACACATCATGAATACTCTGCAATATCACATCAAAACATTCTTGCCGCTTACTAACTACTCTCTGAAACTTCATGGGAGAAAAAAATTCTACTATCTGCTGCCTTATTTTCTATTCATACTATCTTCTAATACAAGCAGACGGAATTGAATATAAACAGATCCATAAATGAAGTTTAGAGTGCCTGTGCGGGAATAAGATGATAAAAGGAAAATATCACAGACCTTCAAAATAGATCAGGTTTCCTATGATGATCATCCCTCCCTCTATCTCTCTACCTTTGAAGAAAGGAAAGCTCCAGCCGGACTCGGTGGCTCAGCCTGTAATCCCACGCCTTTGGGAGGCTGAGGTGAATGGATTGCCTGAGCCCATGGTTCAAGACCCGCCTGGGCAGGCGAGACCTCATCTCTACAATAAAATCAAAAAATCAGCCAGGCATGGTAGCGCATGCCTGTAATTCTGGCTACTCGGAAGGCTGAGGCAGAAGGATCGCCGGAGCCCAGCAGGTCGAGGCTGTGGTGGCCGGGAGCGGCCACTGCACTCCAGTCTGGGTGACAGAGTGAGACTCCAACTCAAAAAAAAAGAAAGGAAAGCTCCCACTTATTTGTTTGCACCAAAATCACAGACTCCTGTGTAAATATTGTGTTGTAAAATACCAGTATAAAGTATAAAGGGGCTCATTACCAGTGAAACAGCTTGTGGGTCTCTAATATTGTTTGTAGGCCTTTTTGGACTTTTCTACCATGGAGTGTCCTTATGTAAAACAATGACACACTCAAGTATTAAGTAGGTACCTGTATAATAGGCAACTTAAATCAACTTGCCATCAATTGAAGTGTGTTTTTATCAAGAAGAATAGGCTTTTCCTCTGATCCCCACCAGCAATCTATATTTAGTATTTAGTGGAAAAACTGTGCCTCAGAAATATATAGGTGCGTTTTTTGTTTTTTTGCCTTTCAAAGGGAAAAGAGAGGAGAGACAGAGCATGAAAGTGCACTCTGAGACCAGATATTCTTTGTGTATGCATTTGCTTATTTGCTTGTTAGGCATTTTATCAAGCACAGAGAAGACAATAAAGGTTCTACTTTGCTTAGGAGATAGAGATGAGTCCATGACTATGAGGAAAAAAAATCATTGAAAAGTCCAGCTTGGTTTGAAGAGCCTGGCCCTGATGTGAAGTGAGGCCTGAAAGACAAGATCAAAGGAATCTCACCTGTGCAGATTAGGCTTGCCTTTCAGTGAGCGCTCTTGGAGAATTCAGTAACTAAGGGAGACAGGCATATAAGCCATTGTGAAAGTCTGTGGGAAGAAAACACTACTAAATACCCACTTTGGATGATGTGCCAAAGTGTGGACGAAGATGGAATACTCAAATCTATAAAGGACTAAGCAACTTAATTTGAGTATTGAGATTGTTAAACCTTCATTAGAAACATTTGGGAAGCTTTCTTTAAAAACATCATTTGTACTATAATTCATTGAGTCAGTGAACCTCTATTGAGTGCTTACTTTGTCTCAGGCACTGTTTTAAGTGTTTGGGGTATGTTAACTAAAAGAAAAACAAAAATTAGAAAGGCACAAAGCCCTAGCTTCATAGACCTGACACTCTAGTCAAATAAGTAAAACCAGTACAATCAATCTATTTATTTATTTATTCATTCATATGTATGAGAATATAAAATTAAAACATAAACAATAGATGCATATTGTATCTTATAAGATAGCACATGCTGTGAAGAAGTACATATTACTGTCAAGATGAGGGAATGGGTTGTGTCAGAGCAAAGACTTGAAGGACATAGGAAATGAGTCAAGAGAAACGTTCTAGAAAGAGCATTCTAGGCGTTAGGAATGAACAGAATGAAAGGTCCACACCAGGGGTCTCCAAGCTTTTGACTTCCCAGGGCCACATCAAGTAAAGAAGAATTGTCTTGGGCTGCATATAAATTATAGAATATAGATAATGTATATACATAATAAGACTTATTTTTGTATATTTTTATTATAAAGCTTAGAAAAATCAGAACACAATATCAAACAAGAAGGAAATTGACCTTGTTTTTGTTAAACTAATCTATCAATGTCTATTTCAATGGATGTGGTCACAATTTTTAGTGAGTTCTTAAGGTGCTTTGTCAGAAATCTTTTTTCAAATTTTACTCTGTTTGCTTCATAATTGAAAACAGATGGTCACAAATATATGTAATGTCAAAATGTGATGTCATGAATAAGATGTGATTGTGAACTTCAAAAATGGACCTACACATGGGGTCGTGAAGAAAATAATGCTAAAAACATGATGTTAAAAGATGTTTTGGGGAGCCACATTACTAGCTGTCCTGGGCCACGTGATGTCCACAGGCCACAAGTTGGATGTGCCTTGCCTACACAGTAGCATGTTGGGTGTATTCAATAAACAAAAATGCCATGTATGCTTGAAGTCAAATGACTTGAAGGGACAAATATTAGGAGATGTAGTCTTAGAGATGATATGGATCAAATTATGTAAGAGTTTCTTTAGATATGCTTTGACATTTGCTCTGAGTAAAATGGAGATTGTTGGAAGATTTCAAACATGTCTTTTAAATCAGTAAAGCTTCTTGCTATGCAATTACTAGGACATTCCAAATCTATTAATGTTTCAATAAGATATTTAAAATTCACTTGACCCTTTCAAGGAGGGGTGCACTCTGAGAGGCTTACACCATTTTCTATTCTATGCCAGCTTCTTCATAAAAAAAATTAAGTTGGCCAGAGTTCATGTCTTCTGAATTGTTTACTCTTATTTACACTTTTTATACTCTTCTCAACTCCTAAGATAAATTTACATTTGAGGAGAAATTCTCTATTTTGAATGCAGGGTCTATTAGAGGATTCTCAATGACTGATATTGATTTTTTTTCTTTTAAACAAACTGATAATGCTGAAATATTATAGATTTGGGCTTAATCTAATAATAATCAAATAATATTTAAAATAATTTGATACCAGGTAATAACAACATAATGATAATTTATTACTATCTATAAGCAGACACACATGCGTAATGAGATAGCCAGATTAAATGATACAAAGCAGACAAGATTAATCTAGAAAAACCCAACGTCCTGGCTGCAGTTTAATGAGAGTTTAAAGAACGCAATTTTCTCTAAGGCTTATCTAAAACCCATATCCCTTGCTTTTCTCTTTGTTAAGCATTCTATATTTTTTGGTATTTTCATATTAAAGTAATGTAAGATGTTCTATTTTTAAAGGGTTTTTTTTAAATGTCAGAAAAGTAATTATAAAGTACAAAGAAATGGTTAAGTTTCTGATAACATCAGAAGAAAATTACTCTGTGACTCTTTATCCAGAATTTTAGCACTAATAAATTAAAATGTCAATCCAGCATTTGAAAATATATATGTGTATATGAATAATAAATACAAATCTTCAGGAGTATATACTCCTGAAAAAACAGCAGTGGTCATAACTTGTCAGTTTGTTAGAGAATAAAAGATTGCTACTAGAAAGTGAACTCATTTTTCTTGCTTCTAAAAAAACTATTTCTTAATGTGGGGAGGAAAAAAAACCACTTCAAGCCTAAAGACATGCTGTTTGAAATTACCCCATGGGAAGAAGAGAACTGCAAAGGTGTTCTCTAGATAGATTTTGATCTCTGCAAGGATATGAACTGTAATGATCAGAGGGCATTCTAAAATGCTTCAAAAATTGTTAAATCAAGGAATAACTCAGCCTGGACACCCTTTATCTTTTCAAGAATGAATGCTAGTGAGCAAGAGCTGCAGGCTACCAGAACAATGATAGTTTTTGAGAAACAGAGGTAAGACATTAAATTGTTGGAGGTTTACGTCAGTGTGTTGTTAAGTTAATTGTAAGTCCCAAGGTCTGGCAAATAATTCATGTCCACATACAGTCATACATGCTATACTATGCTAATAATTAGGTAAGATCAAGTTTTTATCAATTACATGAGGTCTATAATTCCATATTAAATAAAACTATAGTTTTGAAAACCAAACTAGCATGGTTTGCTTCCTAAATAAAAGAAAGAATTCTAAATATTGATGTAAATGTATAATTTGTTGAGTTTTTACATTCATTTCTGTATGTAACACCGAAATAATGTATTTTGTACAGTTTATTTAACTTTTAAAAAACAAAATACAAGCTAAACACTCCACAAAGGATATGTCCAAAATTTTAAAAAATTATAAATAATGCATAATACATTGAACAGTTAAGAAAGCTAGATTTAACCATTCCTTACTTTTGTTCTCCACAGTGTAAAATATATTTCCAATGTATTTTACAAGTCTGTGTTTTGTATTAATTCTCTTAATACACCAAGATACTGGATAAACTCATACACGGAAATTATATTTCAATAACTAGAATTTTTAATTTTTTTTTGTTCAAGGATTTATATCCAGTCATCATTATCATTGTGATGTTATCTTTTTGTAAGAAATTATTGCTTTGGATAGCAATCATCTAATTTGGCACCCTACATTTTTACTATAGCTAGTCAGATTTAGGATTACAGTTCATTTTTAACTTTCCCCACAAGCAGTTGGAACTTTTTCACATAAGAATAGAAGCTGATATTAAAATCTTTAACTTTTTATTAGTTTGCTACAGTCACACATCACTTAGGGACAGTGATATGTCTGAGAAATACACTGTTATGTGATTTCATTGTTGTGCAAACACTATAGAGAGTACTTACCCAAACCTAGATGGTAGAGCCTACCACACATGTAGCCTAAATGGTATAACCTATTGCTCCTAGGCTATGAACCTACACAGAAAGTTACTGTACTGAATTCTGTAGGCAATTGTAACACCATAGTGAGTATATGGATATCTAAACATATCTAAAGATAGAAAAGATATAGTAAGAATATGGCATTTTAATTTTATGGGACTATCGTCAGGTATGGGGTCTGTCATTGATCAAAACATCCTTATTTGGTGCATGACTGTATCATCACATATTATTTTCATAATAATGAAATTTTATTAAACAATATTAAATGATTTGTATGTGTGAATTGATAATCATAATCATTAAGTCCTTGTGACTTTTAGACATGTCAAAAATTTCTACAAATAAATGTATCTATAAAAAAGAAATTGAAAAAGATTAATTTGTGTTATACTTTTCATTCAATTCATTTTATAAATTTTCACAGATCAATTTTCTTGATGACCTTTCACAAATCAAACTTACAACATAATTCCCTAGTACTGATGAAGTTAGGTCCCTATTCTTCCCCCTAAATTAACACTTTTTATTTTTTTAAACTGGTCTATGACAACTCCCTTTTTTGTTAGACACCAGCTGACTTTTCATCAATGTCTCAGCAAAAAGAATCTTCTAGAAAAGTTGCTATCTATCCTGAAAGTGGGAAGCACCACTTTACCCTTCTCTATTCAGCAATTATTCACAAAGGATTCTACCTGAAGCCTCACTTGTTGTATAAAATATTTTCAACAAGTTCCAGATAACATTGGCAAAGCCAACAGTTAATCTGTAGTGTTGCCTAAAAACATATATAATATTCTAATATCTATTGTTAGTTAGCCTTTTCTGGTTGCTTTTTTATAGCTCCAATATCCTCATTCACATATTTGATTTGAAGATACTTAGTATATGCATCTCTAGGATAAAGGTTTATATCTTCAAGACCTTATAAGATATAAGAATTAAAGATAATAGCCAAAATCTTACAATGCCATACAGTCAGGTTCCTGTATACGTCCCAGCAGCACATGACCTTTGTAGCTCTTAATACACTTGGAATTGTGTGTGTGTGTGTGTGTGTGTGTGTGTGTGTGTGTGTGTATGTATAAAACTTTGATTTCCTCAATTTTTACCATTCTTATTATGAAAATTAAATATATATTTTGTATATATTTATGTGTGTGTGCAGGACTATGTGCTTATCTT
>NW_007249368.1:223827-239926 GCF_000164805.1 Carlito syrichta
AAATTCTCCCCCTACACACCTGGAAGATTCCCACTACTGCCAATGGCTTTCTTACAGTATTATGATAATTGTTCAAGGTCCACTTATGAGTGAGAACATATGATACTCTGTTCTTTGTTTCTGTGATAAATCACTGAGGAAGATAGACTCTAAATCCATACAAGATGCTTCGAAGTCCATACGCTTGTCCTTCTTTATAGCTGTGTAATAGTCCATTATGTATATGTGCCACATTCTTTTTATCCAGTCTAGCATCGATGGGCAGCATGGTTAGATTCATGTTTTTGCTATTGTGAATAGAGTTGCAGCAAACATGTGTATGCAGGTATCTTTTTTGTGGAATGATTTGAGTTCCTCTGGGTATATTCCCAGTAGGGAATTACTGGGTCATATGGAAGGTCAATTTCTAGTTCTTTCAGAAATTGCCACACTGTCTTCCAAAGAGGTTGCACTAGTTTGCATTCCCACCAGCAGTGTAGAAACGTTCCTTTTTCTCTGCATTCTCACCAGCATATGTTGTTGTTTGTTTTATTAATGATGGCCCTTTTTACTGGTATTAGGTGGTATCTCAATGTGGTTTTGATTTACATTTCTCTGATGATGAGTGAGGCTGAGCATTTTTTCATGTGTCTGTTGGCTGTACGTATATCTTCTTTTGAGAAATGTCTATTCATGTCTTTTGTCCACTTTTTAATGGGGCTGTTTGGTTTTTTTTTCTTTTGGCATTTTTTGAGTTTCTGGTAGATCCTAGATATTAGACCTTTGTCAGATATACAGTTGGTAAATATTTTTTTCCCATTATGTGGGCTATCTCCCCACTCTCTTGATAGTTTCTTTTGCTTTGCAAAAGTTTGTCAGTCTGATGAGGTTCCACTTGACTATCTTACCTCTTATGGTATGGGCACTTTAGGCTTTGATCAGGATTTGGTTGCCAGTTGCAATTTCCATTGGGGGTTCTCCTGAATTTTCTAAGGTTCTTATAGTTTGAGGTTTTATATTTAGGTCTTTGATCCATTTAGAGCTATTTGGGTTTTTTATGGCGATAGGTAGGGATCCTGTTTCAATCTTCTGCATGTGGTCAGTTTTCCCAGGACCATTTACTGAATAGGTTCTCCTCTCCTCAGTTTTGTTGTTGGAGGCTTTGTTAAAGATGAGTTGGTTGAGAAATTGAGGCGTTGCTTCCAAAATCTCTATCCTGTTCCATTGGTTCATATGCCTGTTCTTTTATCAATACAGGCTGTTTTGATTATTGTAGCCTTATAGTAAAGTTTGAAATCTGGAAGTGTGATCCCTCCTGCTTTGCTTCTTTTGTTGAGAATTGTTTTGACTATTCGTGGTAGTTTATGTTCCATATGAATTTCTGTATTGTCATTTCCAAGTCTGTGAAGTATTATGTTGGTAACTTAAAGGGTATCGCATTGAATCTATACATTGCCTGTGGTAGGATGGATACCTTAACAATGTTGATTCTTCCTATTCGTGAGCATGGAATATTTCTCCATTTGTTTGTGTCTTCTTGAATTTCTTCGAGCAGTGTTTTGTAGTTCTCATTAAAAAGGTCTTTCATTTCTCTGGTTAGGAGGATGCCGAGGTATTTTGCTTTTTGATTATGGGTATTTTGAATGGGATTGTGCTTTTTATTTGGGTCTCTGCCAGCTTGTTGGTGTATAAGGATGCAACTGTCTTTTGCACATTTACTTTGTACCCCAAGACTTTGCCAAAGTCCTTTATCAGTGCAAGCAGGTTTTTGACAGATTATTTGGGATTTTTGAGGTATAGGATCATATCAAAAAGTCAGCAAAAAGTGATAACTTTACTTCCTTTTTTCTCATTTGGATACCCCTAATCTCTTTCTCTTGTCTAATTACTCTAACTAGAACTTCCAACACAATGTTGAACAAGATGGGTGAGAATGGGCAGCCTTGTCTTGTTACAGATTTAAGGGGAAATGTTTCTAGTTTCTGTGCATTTATCAATATGCTAGCTGTAGGTTTAGCATAGATGATGCTTACTATTTTGAGGTATGTTCCTTCTATACCTAGGTGTGAGGGTTTTTACCAAGAAGGGATGCTGAGCTTTATCAAAAGCTTTTTCTGCATCTAATGATATATCATGTGGCTTTTGTTTTTACTTCTGTTGATGTATTTAATTACATTTATGGTCAAGCGAATGTTGAAATAGTCCTGCACCCTGGGGAACAAGCCTACTTGGTCACGGTAGATGTTTTCTGAGATATGTTTTTGATCTGATTTACTAGAAACTTGTTGAGAATTTTTACATCTATGCTCATCAGGGATATTGGCCTGCAGTTCTCTTTTTTGTTGGATCTTTACCCTCTTTGGATAAGAGGGTAAACAGGTGTTGTGTTAGCCTCATAAAATTATTTGGGGAGAATTCCATCTTTCTCAATTGCCTGGAATACTTTCAATAGAATTGGTATCAGAACCTCCTTGTATGTTTTGTATAATTCTGCTGGAAAGCTGTCTGGTCCGGGGCTTTTTTTTTGGAAGTAGTTTTCTTATGACACAGTCAATTTCCTGGGTTGTTATTGGTCTATTTAGTGTCTCAATATCTTCTTGTTTCAACCTGGGAAGGTTGTGTGATGTCAGAAAGTCCTCCATTTCAATTAGATTATCCAGTTTGTTTCCATACAGGTGTGCATAGTAATCTCTGATAATCTTTTGTATTTCTTCAGGGTCAGTTGTGATTTGATCTTTTGTATTTCTGACTGTGTTTATTTGGGTTTTTTCTCTTTTTCTTGGTTATTCTGTCTAGGGGTTTAGTGTCCATGTCTATGTGAACTTTAGGGAAATTTTGTTGGTGGTGATACTTATTTTTATTCCACTGTGGTCTGAGAAGGTACATGGCAATATTTTAACCTTATGGAATTTGTTTATGCTTGATTTATGGCCAAAGATGTTATCAATCTTGGAGTACATCCATGTGGTGATGAGTAGAATGTATATTGTGTGGTTGGTGGGTGGAATATTCTATAGGTTTCTATTAAGTCCATTTGGTCAAGTGTCAAGTTTAGGTTCTGGATCTCCTTGTTGATTTTTTGCTTCGATGATCTATCTAGGGCTGTTAGTGGAGTATCCAAATCCCCTGCAATAATAGTGTTAGAGTCGATATACAATTTTTTTTTAGTTTACTTAGCAGTTGCTTTATAAATACTGGTGCTCCTGTGTTGGGTGCATATATGTTTAGGATGGATATTTCTTGTTGATAGTTTGAACCTTTATCATTATGTAATGTCCTTTCATAACTTTTTAAATTTTTGGTAGCTTAAAGGTTGTTTTGACTGATAGCAACTCTTGCCTTCTTTTGTAATCCATTTGCCTGGAAACTCACTTTGCATCCTTCAAATTTGAGTTTGTGTGCATCCCTTGTGGTTTTATGAGTTTCCTGGATGCAGCAAATAACTTGGTCACCGTTTCTTATCCAGTTTGCCTTTCTGTGTCTTTTCAGTGGTGCATTTAGTCCATTCACATTCAGGCAGATTATTGAAATGTGATTGTTTATGTCTTGAGGTTCTTATAAAGTTTTTTCTTTTTTTGCCTCTTTTCTTTTAGCTTTGGGGTTGATGTATGTGTGTGCTTTCTAGCTTGGTGTTGTGATTTATTCTCTGTTGATCTTTGCTCTATTGTTCTCTTGGGAAGTGTGTGGTTATTCTTTTTTTTAATTTTCTTTTCTTCTGTGCTTAATATCTTTTTGAGTGTTTCCTATAGAGTTGGTCTGGAAGCTGCATAATCTCTTAGGGATTGGATGTCTGGGAAGGATTTTAATTCTCCATCACTGATGAAGCTGAGCTTGGCTTGGTAGGGAATTCTTGGTTAAAATTGTGTATCTTTGAGGATTTTGGATATTAGACTCCATGGTCTTCTTGCTTGTAGTGTTTCTGCCAATAGGTATGCTGTTATTCTGAATGGTTTTCCCTGTTAGGTAGTCTGTCCTTTCATCTTGCTGTCTTTAGGATTTTTTCTTTTCTGTCTACTTTGTGTAGGTGAATTACTATATATCTAGGGGCTGGCTTTCTCATTTGATGTCTTGTCTCTGTACTCTTGTGCTTGGCTTGTCACATTTTTGTGAGATGGGATAACTTCCTTGGATAACCTCCTGGAATACTTACTCCAAGGTGTTCTCCTTTTCCTTTCCTTTCTCTGGGTTAACAATCAGGTGTAGGTTCAGCCTCTTGATATAATCACACATCTCTTGTAGACTTTGTTCTTCTTTCTGAGTTTTCTCTCTATGTTTTTTGCATATTGGGTTAACTCCATTTTCTGGTCTTCATGTTCTGAGAGTCTTTCTTCCGCTAGATTAATTCTGCTTTTCACACTTGTCATCTTGTTATCTATTTCCTGGATGAAAATTTTTCTGGCCACAATTTCATTTTCATATTCTTTTGGTGTTACATCTTGTCTTTCTTGAGTCTTATTCACGCTTTCCATCCATTCCCTAATCCCTGTTGTATTCTGGGGTCAGTCATTGGTGACTTCCATTGTTTGGGCTCTGAGGCCTGATTTTTCAGGCATTTTTTCTTTTTTGTTTTTTGAAATTGCCTGTAGTCTTTCACTGTTTTTTGTTTTTTTCCTTTGTGACAGATCTCTTCCTTTCCTCTTTAGTTCCATTATTCAGTGGTGGTGGGAAAGGATTTCACTTCTGATGTTTGCTCAACTCTCCATTCTCCCTGATCTGGGCTCTGGGTTTATTCTATTTTGAAACAGGACTATGGGTTGGAAGCTTTGCTGTCTCTTGTAGTTTTGAAATTTGAATAAGTAGAGGATGGGGAGCTAGGATTCAGAAACTTCTTGCAAATCAGTGTTCACTGATTGTAGTATGTGTTTCCTGAGACCCACTCCCCACCACCAGTCTACATGATGATGTAATGGGTACATGTTTGTACCCCTTGAGTCCAAGATGCAGTAATAGGAATGAGGAGAACAAAGAAAAATAGAATAAATTAAGATAGACAAACAAAAAAGAAAAAAGGCACAGAACAAAGAAACAGAAACCAAAGAAAAAAACAATTGAACACACACAGACACACACACAAACACCAAAACAAACTGGAATAACAACAAGGTAAAACAAAACAAGAAACAACAACAAAAAAACTGAGAAAACTAAACACTCCCTCCACACAACACTGATCTCTTTGGATATCTTCTTCATCCTTTTCTGGTCATACCTTTTGTCCCCCAGCTGAATCAGGGTATGGGGTAGAGCACCTGAAGCTCAGCACTTGTCCTGTCCCTCCAAAGTTTGTGCTTTCAGGATATTCCCTCTGTGCTACAATCAACCCCAGAGTAGTTGATCTGCCAGTCACAGAGATTGGGTCTGTTGTTCCATGGTGAGCAAGTCAAAGCACTTTCCTGCCCCATTTCCAAGATAGTGACAGGGTGGCCTGTTCATCTTGTCTGGTGGGTCTTTGTCTCTGGGATCCCTCCATAGCCCTTACTCCCAGTGCCCCCCAGGTGCTAGAGTGGTGAGGCAAAGCCTGGAAGCTTCAGTCTCTCCCGCTGCAGTGGTGAGGCAGTAGACTCTCTCTGTCGCTTCTTTGCTGGAAAACTTTTGTCAGCTTAAAAATAAAATGGTGCTTGGCTTCTGTGATCCAGGAAGTGCTAGGGGCCAAGCAAAACAGCTGCAGCACCAGCTGCTTCATTAGGAGAACCCTGACCACCTGCTCATGAGAACCCACTTGGTAAGTCTCTCCCATCATCTTCTTCCCAGGAAGAGTTTTGTTGATTTAAAAAAAATGATGTTTGGCTTCTGCATCCCAGGAATCACTGGGGTCCAAGCTGAGCAGCTGTGGCCAGCCACTGCACCAGTAGAGCCCTGGTTACTTGCTCTTAAGTTCTCATTCACTCAGTCAGCCACGTGCACACTCACCAACACATACACAAAATTTTTCATTCAATAAGTATTTTTAAATTTAACTAACTCTGGTACATATCATAGTATTTAGAAGCATGATAACTTTAACATTCTAAAGGAAAAATTCCCAAATAAGTACATACATTACTATTTGGCAGACCACGATCCTCTATCTTTATAATTTTTTTAAATTAGATAAAAACATAATTAATAAAGGAGCAATTTTTTTAAAAAGGAAATAAAATATGCAAGGCTAAATTTTGACTATATATTTAAAATGATTCCCATCTCATGGTAACATAGCTTCATATTGAACTTTGATTTCCTTAATTTTGACCATTTATTATTTACCATTCTTACTACAAGATTTAAATGTATATTTAAATATATGAAGTCTCATATAGGTAAATATATATATTTAAAGTATCAATGCACTTTAAGTATATAAAGTATAATATAAAGTATATTGAAGTAAACATATTTTAAGTGTAAAATATCATTTAAATACATTAAAATTATTACTACATAGCATTATCCCCAATTTCCATTACAATTTACAAAAGTCTTTTGGACCCATCAATAATTTAGGAATGGTGCCAAAATTGATCTTCTTTAAAGCAAATTGTGCTCTGTAGTAAAAGATGCTAGAATGATTTTCTGGCATTTTTGATACTAATACAGAAACTGATATGGCAATAGGCTAAACACTAAGACAGCAAAGATTTTTAAACCCCATTAGACTGCAACATCATTGACAGTAGGAACAAGTATTTTATTCCCCTTGTAATCTTCTATCATTCACTGTATAGGACAAAATTTTGCAGAATGAATGTTCAATAACTCTTTCTGTTGTGGTGACTACTAGATAATGAGTCATGAAGAACAGCTAAATTTGAGTTAGGAAAAATCCAGAGAGCCATAGCAATCACATATGTTGTAATGTACATTGAGACTAGCCAAAGAATGACAATTAAAGAATAAGGATTTTACATCTGGTAAAAATGTTGCTATATGACTATTCAAGATGTCATAGACTGACTTAATCTGATGTAAGTGTGAATTCAGAAATATAAAGTAGAAAATTCATGGTCTGTTATCACAAATTTCAAAGCAATGACTACAACTAGAAGAAATAAAATCTCATTAGGTATCTTTGAAAATACATCTTCAAATGACTTTGCCATCTTCTCCTTTGTACTCACCTATTTCTAATAACATTTTTAGTGAGTTAAATAAAAATATTTCTTGTAGAAAGGATGGTATAGAAAGTATTTATATAGCCAAGGGTAAGTAGACACTAGATACATTTGCCCTTCAAGACCAAGCAGAGTACTAGCTGTCTTTATATCTTCCAAATTCCAAAAGTACCATTCGTTTTAATCTCATAGGCATTTCATGTTATATTTATGTTTAATAGTAATGTCAACACTACCTGTGAAATGGGGCAATGTATTGGAAAATATTAATGTGTTTTTGATAACATCTCAATTAAGGTAATCTATAAAGGCACTCAAATCTGTTTAAGCATTCCAGGGGCAGAAGGCTGTAGAAGAAGATCTAATTTTGATCTGCCTTTCCATTATCCTGGAACAAGCAAGCAGTCGTGTCAAATAGAATTTGGTTGAGAAGTATGGCTGTGAAAAATAAAGCCCTAAGTTGAGATTCTCCTGCTATCTATGAGAGAATTCAAGACTAGATCATGGATTCTACCATCAGGGAATTTGATCTTAAATGCTAACAATTAAAGCAGTGACCAGAATACAGAAATATGACTGAAAGGGGAAGAAGACACCAGAAGTCCACGTGCCCTCATAACATGGCCTCACAGCGTCCCTCCAGTCACATGTAGAAAGTGGTTGTGAAAGGAGAGGAGAAAGCTGGGTGCAATGACAGAAGCTGTAATCAAAGCACTTTGGGAGGCCAAGGCAGGAGGATTGCCTGAGCCCAGGGGTTTGAGAAAGGCCTGGCAACTTGACAAGACCTTGTCTCTACAATTTAAAAAAAAAATAGTTGAGTATGGTAGCGTGCCTTTAATTCCAGCTACTTGGAAAGCTGAGGCAGAAGAATCACCTGGACACAGAGATTTGAGGCTGTGGTGACTTGAGCGTGCCACGACACTTCAACCTGGGTGACAGAGTGAGCCTCTCACTCAAAAAATAAAAAATAAGAAATAAATAAATAACCGGGCTCGGTAGCTCAGCCTGTAATCCCACGCCTTTGGGAGGCTAAGGTGAGTGGATTGCCTGAGCCCGCGGGTTCGAGACCCGCCTGGGCAACTTGGTGAGACCTCATCTCTACAATAAGTCAAAAAATCAGCTGGGCATGGTAGCACGCGCCTGTAGCTCCAGCTACTCAGAAGGCTGAGGCGGAAGGATCGCCGGAGCCCAGCAGGTCGAGGCTGCGGTGGCCGGGAGCAGCCACTGCACTCCGTCTGGGCGACAGTGAGACTCCAACTCAAAATAAACAAACAAGCAAATAAATAAATAAATAAATAAAAAGAGAGAGGAGAAGACACCAATTCACTTACCTGATTCATCCTGGCAAAAATATACTGCCTAAAAGAGAACATAATGATCAAATTATACTGAAGTTGCTAGAAAAGAACGAAGTTTTGGGGTTTTTGGTTTGTTTGTTTGTTTGTTTGTTTCATTGCCTAACAGGTAGGTTCTAAAGAACAAGACCTAAAAATGTTGTCACAACTTAAAACTATTACAGTGCAGTTCATATTTGATTTCTTAAATTTGAATTTCCACTTACCTTTAAAACTAAAGTTAAATTGTTACACATCATCATTCTGCAAAAAGTAGAGAGAGATTTATAAATACTTTTGTTTCCAAGCTGACTAGGTTATGAAGAAACAAAGAAGACTCCAGAATTATCTCAATAACATCCTGGCATTTCAGAAAAAAAGAACAGAATAAACAAGGCATAAAATTTCCACAATGATTTCAAACAAAATGAGTAAACAGTGAGTGTAGTTACTTCATAACTTTTGAATATTGCTCTTTTATATTTTCTTCCTTCATATTCTAAAAGGAATGCATAGTTATTGCTAACAAATTTGGAAAATGATAAAAGTAGTAATAATGAAATAAAAATTCCTTATAACCATTTAAAATATATTTGCGCATTACTTTATGGTATTTTAAATAAATATTTCGACTCATCATGAATATATAGTAATTTTATTAATACATTTTCACTTAATTAATTTTATTATCTAAAATAATTATTAATATGAAAAAGTATCCATTAATATTTAAAATAATTTATAAAATTCTTTTTTGTGCAGTTTTTTAATCTGTTTTCATAATTTGGGCATAATATTTTTATTGTTACATTCAGTGAGGACATTATCACTCTAGTAAAATAACTGCTTCTATTTATAAGATTATATTTTGTCCATATTCTTCAGAACAGGAAAAATGAGAAAGTACTAAACTACAAAATTTTGTTCAGTTTTAACGTTTTCATTTTGTTTTTCTTCTTGTTTATCACCTATCCCTACCCCTCCAATTCATTGCTCATTTATCAGACTCTAAAATTGTTCACATATTTTTGAATCAGTGTTAGTGAACAGTAATCACTATACTATCACACTGGACTCAAAATATGTTTTTTCCAAAATGGCACTAAAATATTCTCTGTTCTATTTCTCCACTCAATGAAATAGACACACTTGGACTCCTCAGATTCCCTAAATTTATGAAAATCTGAAGATTCACCTGAATTAACAGTATTTTAGTATGGGTAGAATAATCTATAATCATAACATGTTTATATATTGTGAGTCTCTTCCCATGCTTATTAATGCTTCATTATATGGTCATGAATAATCTACCTTTGCATCAATTAATAATGTGTATCCTTTTCTACTTAACCATATTTCATACATTCTACTGTGTTAGAATCACATTATACCTTATGGAGCATTGCTTTTCATTTTTAATTAACTTAAGTATTTAGAATATCAAAATTCTTCACTGTTAAATTGAAAACTTTCCTGTAGCTATTTCTCACATCATGACTGGTAATGTAATTATGTGAGGGTATTCGACAGAAAAAGATTTCTAATTTACCGTTGATTTTTAGGATACCTTATTATTTCTGTGTGAGAATTGTATGACAGAATGAGTAGCTAATCTCTTTGCATTAAAATGAATTGTTGAAAGCTTGTTCTATAGTATTTTATGCTGCATATCTGATGTGGTGTAGTCAACTATTATTTATGGTTAATATGCTTAGTACCATTGGTTTTACATGTTTCTTCATGAGAATACATTGTCATCATTAAAGTGTAACATTTTATGGGATTTGGTTTTCAGTTCACCACTGTCAGAAGTTCCACTTGGTCAAGAAACTACACAGAGATTATGCTGCGCTGAAAATCAGTATTAAAGATTTCACCTATAATTCACTTATATTTTCCATTATGATTAATTCTAAAATAAATAAAGGATACTTTTAGCAAGTAGGGAGTAGAGGAAAAGAGAGATCAAGTGTTTAAACTGTAGTAAACAAATACTGCTTAGAATTATTCTCCTCAGGTGTGCCTTCATTTCCTCTATCAATATGTAAATTGCTATCAGTAAACATAAAATTTAAAAAATAATTTGATATGGAAAGCTTAGGAAAATCAAGATCAACAAGTAATTTTCTGACTCGCTGAGGCACAGAAAAGACATTGTAACCTATAACAACCTAACATTCAAAACTCCTCTGCAAAGTTACTTATTTCCAAACATTGTCCATTGGAAGTTAAAAATGTTCAAGTGCCTCATGACCCATTGCTGTATAAAGTGACATCTCTGTATTCTTATTCTTGTACTTGGTTAAGGCCTTTGATATTTCTAAGAGTGTTTCTTGATTCAAATAAATCTGGCATCTTTACTCAATTTCCATTTCAATGAATTTAATTAATTAAGCACAAACTATAAGTAAGCAAGTTTGCTGTCACGGCAAGAAATACAACAGCATTTTACCCCTTCCCTATAAAAATACGTTTTGAGAAATGTTACTAAAGTAATTATGAATTAAGATAAATGGGAGCTCTTAATTTGGACAAAAACTGTGTTTCATAAAGAAATGTCGTTGAACTGTACCCTGCAAAATAGGTCATTTTTTTGACAGAGGAAAAGGAGGAAAGAGTATGCTGGATAATGATTAAACATTAAGCAGGATGTAGTTTGATTAGATAGATGAGAGAGAAGAGAGAGACAGAGCAGAGAGAGAGAGCAAGAGAGAGGTGAGGAAAGAAATACATTTGAAGAGGTAAATATATAATCTATTTTAAGACAGTTCAAGAAGTTAATCAGGTAAAAAATGTTACAGTATGTTTATATATTGATAATATTGTTAGTATGAAGGGCATTATAATTTAGGAATGTATTGCGGCTTTCGAACAGAGTGACCATGATCTTCAGTAACAAATATAATTTACATTAAACCTAATCCATTTACATATATCTGTGAAAAAATTTTTCATGAAATATTCTCAGTAGTGACAAAGTACTCTGGTATTTTGTTTTCTATTCTCTTCCCTTCTCCTGTTTCACTACAAAAAAATGTTCATCTGCCCTCACTACATGTATTTCATGATGTTTTCCTGGAGTTTGAAAAATATTGCTGTAGAAATATCATTCAGGGTTACATGGGAAAGACTAACTTACAAGAGACCTTATTGATGGGAGGATTAGAATAATAAAGACACAAATTATTATCTATGCATTAATTAAATGACGGCAGTCATAAAATACAAGAGAAAACGTATACATTTAGCAGAATAATTTATTTAAGCACTAATGATTATTTCTAATAACAACACATGAAATTGATTCCTGGTATAAGTTTCTGTCTGTTTCTCTTGATCTATCTCCCTCATCAGAATAGAAGTTTCACTGCTGCGAATACTTTACCATTGTTCACAGTTATATCCTCAATCACTAAAAACCATCAGGCACATAGTAAGTGCCATATTAGTATTTATTGAATGAATAAAACAACCAAGTAGGATAATTAAAATCATAAAATAGCTAACATAAACACCCTAAAAACTCCAAAGGCTTTATATTCAACAAGCCAAAGTATGTTATGTGTTTTGTTTATTTTTATGAACAGTTCAAATATCTTTACTAATTCAGCTATTTAATTAAAGATATTAAAGATACAGTCAAAATTGTATATCTCAGCAAGCAATTTTTAGTTAAACCTGCAAACTTGTTTATGTATAAATATTTACAAAAACTTTGTATCCTCTTGATTTTTTCCAACTAAATGAATTTACTCACTTTCAGCTAAGATAAAAATATAGTATGATATTTGAAAATTATAAACTATTATATAACGATATAATCAACTTCAGAACTTCACCCATGATAATGCAGGTAGTCAAGGGATGGTTTTGGAAAAAATCAAATGTATTTGTAAAGAGGTAGAAACAGTATCTTAATTATTTTGATAACCTCCAAACCTTGTTTATGACCATACCACCCTGAGTGCTCTCAATCTCATCTGACATATTCCAAATCTAGAACAGAACCTGACACATGATAATGGCTTAATAAGTGTTTCATATTTGAAAAACAAAATGATATTTTACTTTATTTGTTCTCATTAAGCATACCATTAATTTTGAAAAGATTAAAAATACAAATGAACAAGAGAATAGAATACAATAAACATCACTCTGCAATCAGAGATAAACACTAACACCTGTGTATGTGTATACACACACACACACACACACACACACACCTTATATTTTAATTTTATTTATTTTTAAAAACACAGAGCCATTATGGCACATGCTTTAATATTTTAAACCCTTGTTTAAAGCATCTTAGCCTCATTTACATCACCCATTTCATGGGGCTATTATGGAGAGAAAATGAGAAAAATGCATGTATAGCATTTAATACAGTGCCCAGCACATGAAAAGAAATCAACAAATGTTAACTACTGCTATTGAAAGCATGCTGTTTTATATGCTGTTTTCAAGTCACTAAACCATATATAATAAATATTTTTCACACCATTAATTATTATTCTGTTATTTTAATAATTCTCTATATCTCATTATATGTAATTATATTTTCATTGAGCATATTGTGCTGAACATTTTTGTTGTTTCCTTTTAACTATTAAATCTATGCTTTAGGAGTAACCCCTTCGGCTCCCCACCTACTGTGGGAGCTTTTCTATCCTCTCAATAAATCCTGCTTTCTCACTAAAAAGGGAAAAAAAAAATCTAGGTTTTAGTAAAGATTCTTATGAATACATCTTTGCATATATGTGTATGCTAATTTTCTCAAAATAGATATTTAGATTTTATTATTTAACAGAAATAATACATTCTGTTTTAAAAGGCAAATTATAATACTATGTACTACTAATTACATGTAGTAATAATTAGTAGTAGCAGTATTCATATTTGTAATATATTCTTCTTGTTCTAAAATAACATACTATTTTCCTCTCATTCTTAGATATTAAATCCATAGACAATTTTGTTCATACCCATTAATACTGTATTTTAATTAAAATTTATTTTTCTACTTTTTGAAATTTTACCATAAATCAATTGATTTTCTAGTAGGAAGCAAAGAAATCTTCTCTTTTAACCACCTTCCATATTACCATTTTTGATAATCCAATATTTAGTGTCTACAATGTAACTTTTGTTTCACAGTAAATTCATGTAGTAAATAAAGATATATTTTATCTTAAATATCACGTAATACTCTCTTGAGTTTACTTGTACCTAATTGCTTTGCTTTAGATTTTCATGTATCAATTGCTAACTAATTCTCAATCTTTACATCAGAACGGAAAATTCCCCCGAAGCCTCCTGAATACTTTAGATATTACCTGTTGTCTTTTCTACTCAGAAACATATTTTAATTTTATTTATTTTTAAAAGCACAGAACCATATGGTACATACTTTATACTCTTGTTTAAAGCCTCTTAACCTCATTAACATCACCCATTTCATGGGGCTAGTATGGAGAGAAAATTAGTAAAAAGTACCACATAGAAATCTTTTATCTTAGGTAGTTCCCTAGTACATAGTTACGTTTTGGAATTTATTTGCCTTTTAAAAATGTGTTATAGCTACTAAAGCCTAAATGTCATGCCTTCCTCTTTTTCTGTTTGTTTTGTTTTTCTCAGTTTTATGTTTGATTCCTATAAATAGTAGGCTTTTTTGAGACAATGCATGTTTAATATTTATCTATTCTTTATCACACTTGGTTAATACTGTGGCTTGATTAAATCAAAGATTTTTAAAATTGTTCTGATAATTAATATATTGTTTTATTGTCCTCTAACTCTCACTAAAGGACCCCAAGTATTTTCTGCTCAAAACATGAATAAGTAACTAATCTTTCACTTTGAAAGCTGGTCAAAAGGCCCACAATGTTCCAGTCAGCTTTACTAAACTTTAGATGGGTTTATTCCTTACTATTGGCCCCCCAATCTTCACTTTCTTAGGGTATTTACTTCAGAAAACTTGCAATTGTAAATTCTTTCTCTGACCTTTTGTGATATATGTCTTCTACAGTCCAGACATATCTTTTTCAAGGGACTGGGAGCCATCTTTTTGAAATATAATCATTGAAAGAGATATCCTCCATCTCTCAGTCCCTATGGAAAGGTCAGACACTAATTTACAAGGGTGCCAAATTACAGACACAGATGGTGGCCCAATCACAACACAAACCCACCTCCCCAATGTCCTTCTGTTCCTTTCTGTAAGCTTGCCCCGGCATTAGAAATCCTCTTTACATTTTATTTCATTGGACTTGAGTTCAATTTCTTCCCTCTAACTGCAATGGTCTTGAATAAAGTCTGCTTGAAGCTTTTAATCTGTGTCCAGCGCAGTTTCCTTAATAAAACTCTCTGAATATCCATTTTATCCCTGGTGCTCTTAAATTTGTTATAATACATAGAGGTATTCCCTCCCCCCATATCCTGCCCTAGTGGTATCTTTCAATCTACATTTTCCTTTTCTCCCATTCTAGGAATTTTGATTTTTTAAAGTCATTTTTGTGAGAATTTCTGCCCTCTTTTTATGTCTCTTTCTAAAACTTGTATTATTAGTTCTTGAATCTTTTAGCCTAATCTTTTGATTGTGTGTGTGTGTGTGTTTGTGTGTGTGGATGTGTGTGAGTGTGTGTGTGTGTGTGTGTGTGTGTGTGTGTGTTTCCTTTTGAGGCATTTCCATAGCTTTGTCTTTTATTTGGCTTTCTGGGAAAGTCTCTCAATTTTAATTTTCAAGTATTTAAATGAATTTATTACTGCTATTGCTTTTCTTTTAGTTTCCAAGATCGTTTTTTTCTTTTATCTTAATATTTGTATGTAGCATTATTTTTCCCTTTCAAGACTGAACCAGCTAATTATCTTATTTTATTAATGCTATGATAATAGATTATGTAGCTTTGTGTTGCTGATTTTCTGTGGTTAGTTTTTTGTTTTGTTTTTTAGAATCCTGCATTCTATATTTCAATTTATTCTTTTAGAAGACTTCTTTATATGTTGGATGGTCATTAAGCATCATTTTATATTTAAGAGTAAGACATTAAAAGTTGACTGGAAGCTCTATATGCATGCACTGTGGGGGGGAATCAATTTTAGCTGAGCATCACTGTAGTACATTTAAACAAACTCCTGCAGGGCTAGGTGGCTCAGTCTGTAATCCCAAAACTTTGGGAGGCCAAGATGAGTGGATTGTCTGAGTCGTCACGTTCGAGACCAGTCCGGGCAACTTGGCAAGACCTCATGTCTACAATAAATCAAAAATATTAGCTGGATGTGGTAGCATGCACCTGTAGTTCAGGCTACTTGGAAGGCTGAGGTAGAGGGATTGTAAGGATGGCTGGAGCCCAGCAGGTCGACACTAGGGTGGCCATGAGTGTGCCACTGCACTCCAGCTTGGGTGACAGAGTGAGACTCCAACTCAAAAAAATAGAGAGAGAGAGAGAGAGAGAAAAACAATCCAGGAATTAAGTTGAGGGAAGTATTTAGTTCCAGCGTCCAGTCTCCTAATGGGAGGAGATTTAATTATCTTCTAGAAAGGACGAGAACAACAATGGCTGTTTGTTACTCTGAGGAAAAAGAAGTTGAATAGTTGAAGAAAGGATTCTGGGCCTGTTTTTTAAATATGTAAACTGTTAGGCAATTTTTCTGTCCTCCCTCCCTCTCTTGCTTCTCTCCCCCCCCCCCCCCCCC
>NW_007249368.1:240055-252006 GCF_000164805.1 Carlito syrichta
TCTGTTGCCCAGGCTGTACTGCAGTGGCACTCTCATGGCCACCCCACCGTCCACCTGCAGGGTTCGGGCGATCTTTCCTCCTCAGCCTTCCAAGTAGCAGGAACTACAGGCACGCGCTACCATGCCCGGCTAATAATTTTTTATTTATTGTAGAAAGGAGGTCTTACCAAGTTGCCCCGGCTGTTCTCCAGCGTGGACTCAGGCAATCCCTCACCTCGGCCTCCCAAAGTGCAGGCTTGAGCCACCGAGCTCGGCCAAGTTTTCTGTTTTCAGTAGTAACATTCCCCCTCACTTTCCCTCATCTGGGAATGGTGCCTCTCAATATTAAGATTTTATATGTCGAGTCTTCAGAGTAAATTTCTCAGTTTCGGTTGGGATAAAAGAAAAAATGATATTGATTTACGTAGAGAGATGATATCTTGGTATCTAACACAAAGCTTTTAAGCAGTCTATCAGTTATTAGACCCCTCTGTTCCCTTCTTTCAGAGGTGTTTATTACCTCAGACTCATAAATCTGACAGAAATTGGGTGGTTCTTATTGCCCCACTTTTCCACCAGAGTTTTCATTCAACTATCTTGTGGTGTCTGGAGTATTGCTTGCTCTTCCAGAAGTCTCTGCTTCCTACACATTTTCTCTCATACAAATACTTCTAATAAAATCCCTGCACATGAAATTTCAGTTTAGTATCTGCTTCTCAAAGGAACAAAACTAGCAGCTTTATTGAGGAATATTTTTGGATTCTATTAATTGATGTCTCTATGTCAGTACCATGCTGCTATATTGATTACAGTTAGCTTTATAATACATTTGAAATCAGGAAATGTAACTCCTAACTTTTTTTTTTTTTTTTTTTTTACAAAATTGTTTTGCTTATCAGTGTCCCATAAGTTTACATTTACATTTTAGAGTCAGCTTGCCAATTCTGCAAAGAAGGTAGCTGGGAGTTTCAGAGTGATTGTGTTGAATATGTAGGATCGTTTGAGAACTATTGTTATCTTCATAATATTATTAAGTCTTTCAACTAATAACAGAGGTCATCTTTTTATTTCTTGAGTTTTTTAAATTTATTTCTACATATTTTGTAGTTTCTCAGTTTAAGTTTTGTACTTCTTTTCTTAATTTTATTCCTGAGTATTTTATTCTTTTTAAATGCAATTGTAAATGAAATAATTTTCTTTATTTCATTTTTAGATTCTTTATTGCAGTGCAAAGAATAATAATAGATTATTAGATACTAATCTTGTATCCTTCAAAATCACTAAACTTGTTTATTAGCTCCAATTTTTTAGTGGATTCTTTAGGATTTTCCATAAATAATTTTATATAATCTGTAAATACAGATAGCTTTGCTTTTTCTTTTCCAGTCTTGATGACTTGTATTTTATTGTCTTGTCTAATTAGCCTGACTGAAACCTAAGCACAAAGTTGACTATATGTGGTGAGGATGGGCATCTTTATTTTATTTCTAGTCATAGGTGATATTATGGTAATACTGGCCTAATAGAATGAGCTTAAAAGTGCTCTCTCCGCTTTTATTTTTTGAAAAAGTAAGTAAAAATTGCTAAAAATTTGTGTTGTTTGGTGGAATCCACCACTGAAAATATGTGTGCCTTGGGTAGTTTTTGTTTTGTTTAGTTATTTGTTATTAATTCAGTTTATTTATTTGCTATTTCTTCTTTAGTCAGTTTTAATAGATTTTGTCTTTCTAGGAGTTTGTTCATTTTGACTCAGTCATCTAATTTATTGGCACATAATTTTTATAGCATTAATTTATAATCTTTTTTAAAAAATTCCTACAAGACTGATAGTAAAGCTGTGCCTTTCATTTCTAGGTTTAGTCATTTGAATCTTCCTTTTTTTTAATTTTTCACTTAGTCTAGCTAAAGCTTGTCAATTTTGTTGATCTTTACAAAAAACTCACTTTTGATGTTATTGACATTACTAATATTTTCTTCTTTTATTCATTGCTTTTATATTTTTTATTATTTCCTTCAAATTTATACTTTAGATTTTATTTTATCTTTTCCTTTTACTCTCTTCAGTTGAGAGTTAGGATATTGATTTGAAATCTATCTTTTTAATATAGGCATTTGAATTCCTAAATATCCCTCTAAGCACTGTTTTAATGGCATTCCATAAGCTTTACTAAACTGTTCCTTTATTCTTCTTTGTTTCAATTGTGTTTAACTACCCACATAAAATATCCATTGCTCTATTTTAATTAGGATTATATTGCTAAATTTCTATATATTTATGATTTTCCAAATTTATTTCTGTTATTGCTTTCTAATTTCATTGCATTGTGGTCAGAGAACATACAATGTAATGCTTAAATACTTGTACTTATTGAGATAGAGTGTATGGCATAGCATATTGTCTATCTCGGAGAGTGTTTTATGTGCACTGGGGAAGAGTGTGTAGTCTGCTGTGATTGGGTAGAATATTTTATAGATATCTGTCAGGTCTAGTTCATTTACAGCGTTGTTCAAGTATATATTTTTTTCCTCTTTGTACTTCTGCCTAGTCATTCTACCAATATATGAGGTATTGAAGCCTCCAACTATTACTGTTGAATCACATTTTTTCCTTTATTTCTGTCAGTTTTTGCTTCATGTATTTGGTCCTCAGTTGGTAGATGCATATGTTTTTGGTTTTATATTTTTCTACTGCATTTGCACTTTTATTATCATAAAAGGTCCCTCTTTATCACTGGTAACATTACTTGTTCTGAAGTCTACTTTTATCTGATAGTATAGCAGTCTTACATTTACTAGCAGTCTTACGTTTACTATTTGCATACTATGCTTGTTTCTACCCTTTTAATTTTAATATAATTGTATCTTTTAATCTAAAATATGTTTCCTCTACCTATGAGGCACAATGTTCACTATTTTGAGAATGACCACCTGATATCCAATCTGCACAACTACACAATATGTCCATGTAATAAATGCATATGTGCACCCCCTGAATCTAAAGTAAAAGAAAAAGAATAAATAAAATAAAATGTTTTCTGTAGACAACATATAGTTTGATCTCATTTCTATAACCAATCTGACAATTCATACATATTGAGTATATTGTTTAGTCTAGTTATATTTATTATTATTATTATTATTAACATAGTTGAATCCATGCCTGCTATATTAGTGTTGGTATTCTATATGTTTTATTTTATTTGTTCTGTTATGTCTGCTTTGCTGTGCTCTTTTGCATTAAATGAATGCTTCCTAATGTAATATTTTAATTCCTTTCATAATTTTGCACTTATTTTAGTTATTTTCTTATTATTTACTTAGGACATACCACATACATCCAAACTTATCAGAATTTACTTCAGATTTATACTAACTCAACTTTAGTGAGACACAGAGATGTTTCTCCTGTTTTCTGTTATCCCTTTTCATTGCATTTTATCACATATATTACACTGATAAATGTTACAAATCCAACAATGTAACTTTACAATTATAGCTTTATACATTTTGATGTATTTTAAGGGACAGAGAAAGAAAGTAAAGCACGTATATATTTATAAGTTTTTTATAGTTACCTTATTACTTACTATTGCTTGTCCTTTACATTTGTTCCTTATATTTTAGTCACCATCTGGTTGCATTTCCTTGTCCCATGCAGATTCATTCCACCAGCCTCCTTTGTACTATTATTGGCTAATATATTACATGTCTATGCTTTAAGGTCAACAATATAATTCTGTGTATGTTTATACAGATGTATAATTTCCTGCAATAGCATTGAGATCAGTTAAGAGAAAAAAGAAATACATTTAAACTGTTTTTCTTATTATTATATAATTCCTTGATTGGTACTCTTCATGTTTTTTCAAGCAGATTTGAATTATTATCTTGGTTTATTTGCTTTCAGTCTGAATGAATATCTTTAATTTTCTAGTAAGACAGATTTTTATAGGAACATTTTTTTTCTCCCATATCTGGAAATGTTTATTTCACCTTAATTTCTGAGATATACTTTTGTTGAAAAGAGGATTGTTAGTTGACTTTTTCTTTGAATACTTTAAAAATATTAATACATTGCTTCCCTGGCTGTCATTGTTTCTGATGAAAAGTCACTGCTAATCTAAAGTCACAGTGAATCTGTTTTAAATAATTAGCCATTTTTCTCTTTTTTTTGTCTTGTCTTTGGCTTTCCATATTTTCACTATGATGTGTCTTTGTGTGGATAGATTCATGTTATGCAGCTTGAAGCATGTTGCAATTCTTTGATATGTAATGTTTTTTATTATATTTGGTAAGTTTTCAGCCATCATTTTTTGAAAGTTTTTTCTGCCTTTTTGTCTCTTTCTTGTTTTTCTGGTACACTCATAATTCTTATGGTTGTGCACTAAAAGTTGTTCCATATTTCTCTTAGACACTGTTTTTCTTTCATTATTTTTATTTTCTGTTGTTTTGATTGCATAATCTCTATAAATATTTTATAATATTTTTTCAAATTTACTGTTCAACTTCTCTAGTGTATTTTTTATTTCTGTTATTATACTTGTCAACTCCAGAAATTTTATGTGTTTGCTTTAAAATTTCTATTTTTTAGTACTCATTCCTTGATGCAGCATTGTAATTATATTTTTACATCTTTAAAAACAGTTTCTTTTAGTGTTTTAAACATAATTAGTAGCAATTATAAGTTCACATCTACTTACTCTCACAAGAAATTTCCTTTGCCTGTTATTTTCTCTGTGTGTAAGTCATGTTTAAATTTTTTAATTTATTATAATTTTTTATTATGATAACTCTGGGTACTTTCCCCACCCCTGAGCTTGCTATAGTTATTTTTATATTTTTGTGTTTTGTACTGGCTAGATCATTTTAGTAAAGTCTGTTTCTCTTCAGTGCAAAGGAGAGTTTCTCTTCTTTACACTGAAGAAGAGTATAAAGAACTCTTAACAGTGTTTCTCTTCAGTGTAATGACTCTGGTAAACAAAACTGTCTTTGACTGTCTGCATCCTTTATAATGTGAAATGGGGCTTAAAAAACATGTACAATGTGAAAAATTAGGCTAAGCATGAACTCCTCCTTTGCACAGTTAAGCATGTACTCAGCCTTTGCACAGTTAAAAAGTTCCCTTCCTGGATACTGGCAACAGCACCTGCTGGCTAGGTTAAACTGTTTAACAGCTTTTTTTTCACTTCTGTGAACCCCACTAGCATTGCTTAAAAAGTACCTAGGCCTCCAGGACGTTGCAGTTTGGCCCACTTTGAAAGGCCCAATGTGGTTTTGCCCCATTTAAGCAAGCCCCTACAGCAAATGGGGTCCCTTGCTGTGGGACTTGCATGTCCAGCAACAAGTGGCCACCAGCTGGCTCTTGGCTAATAAACCTCTCCTTTTTATAACTCATACTTTTGGTGTCGGTGTCTGTGAATTAAGTACTCAGTCCCTATTTCAATAACACAGAGCAATTAAATTCTATTATATGCTGGTTCATTTTTTTTTTTTTCCAACAGTGTCTTCAGTTTACTCCACAAACTGGTCCAATTAAATATGGATTCCTTTTCAGGGATAGTTTTTGTGATTTGTGTTTCAGGTTTGATATCATCCTAGGGGGAGTCTCCAGAGCTGTCTTTTTCCTATGATTCCTATGGTTCAGTTTATACTGCCAAAGTACCAGCCTTTCTTAATTTCCTTTCACCAAAATCTCCATTGTTTTTGAGAGTAGCTTTAATCTTGAACCTACTGCACTGTTTTTACTATAATAAAGTAAATTCCTTTGGAAAAATCCTCAGAAATTTTTTTTTATTGTACTCTTTTTCTTCTGTATACATACACCACATACACGCACACAAACACGATTCTCAGTAACAGATCTGGAACCAGGGCAGAGATAATGGTATGCTTCTCTCTGAGTGACACCTCTGATATAGAATCTGGGTGCTGAGATGAGGTGTATCTCTGGTCTTCTCAGCTTGCTTCTTCCAACATGAAACTCTTACACTACAAGCATGCTAGAATGGTGGTAATGAGTCTCTAGTATTCTCAGTGTGCCACATCAAAGACAGAGCTTTCACTCCACCAGTGGGAACTGGGTAGAAGAAACCTCCTCTGCTCTTGGTTATACTCACCTATAACATATTCTGTAACTGGTAGCTATGATGTGTGTGAGGAATGTTGATGTCTCCCCTGTGCAGATGCTGTAGCTCTCAACTTGGACCTTTGGAGGGAGGGAGCCCTATGTTCTTGGCACAAGCAATTTGGAGTAACATTTCTATCACACTGCTCCTAGAGGAGGTAGGGAGGACCCAGTCATAGTCCAAATGTCACAAATCCTCTCCATTCTTGCCAAGTTTCTATAAATTTTCTTGAATATATTTTTTCTTTTACTGTATGCCATTGGGACCATTTCCAAATATTTCATTTCTTTTTCCTTCTAATTTTCACCAATTTCACTCAGGGAGAAATTCCATGGATGTATTGACACTGCCATTTTTGAAGTAAATAACCTAGACACTTATTTTAATACAATTATGCTTCTGATATGTATTTTGTTTTCTTATTTCAAGTACTAGATTTTGAATATATTACTATACTACCGCATATTGATATGCTTTCTTCATTTTAATGCTTGAATAGTATTCTATTGTATGAATGCATCATAACTTAATTAATCTTTCATCTATTTAATGAATATTTATAAATTAGACCACAAAGTTACTCTAATCTTTACTAAAGCAAGAAGTAGAGAAGATTAGGTATAGGAATCCTAGATTGTTATGTTTCTAGGGAAGTTCAAAGACTGTAAAGTCTTGGAATGAATTCTGATTGTCAGAGGCATTCCAAGTACTCTGACAAAGAAGTCTGTCTTAGTACCCTGCCTCTCTCAGGCATTAAGTAGGGTTATGCCATGGGAAGAAAGACATCAGGCAAAAGTAAAAGATGTTTTCAGAGAAGATTGACTGCAATCCTTAAACATGTAGTGAGTTGACTCTTTTTGAAATGTATTGTTACTGTTTATGAACACATACAACACACACAATAACCCACAACTTAAAGAAAAAGATACCTAAGGAAGGAATAAGGAATATAGAAGGAGAGTTTGACTATTTCTCTATTTTTGAAGTTTTATTTATGCATACATTTGTATCATTTTTATATATCTTAAAAGCAATACATACCTAACATACACTTACCAGATATAATTTGTTCACAAGAAAATATACACAAAATATTAACAATTGCTAGTTTTTGACTATTCAAAAAAGTTTTAATCACAAAATTTTCTATAATAAACATGTATAATTTTTCTAATAATAAAATTAAATCTTTTAAGTGGTATATATTAACAAAAGTAATAATTGCCAGAATAAATGCCTTTTTCTGTTCAGTATGACTTTCTGGTCATCAATTCTCCTTGTCAGGTTTTCTTTTCCATTTGGATGTATATCCCAAGCCATTTCATTTTCAAGTATAATTATCCGCATGGAAGGAGAAGTAAGGTAACCAATACCTATACCAAGTTTTTCTCTTTGCAATATATTCCATAAGAATGTGCAAAGAGACATTAAGTGCTGCCCCCATTCATGCCAATGAGAGTGTGAGCTCCATGAAGAATGAGGATTTCTGCCAATCATTTCCGTAATGACCTTAGTAACTATTGCAATGCTTTGGGTCATAAATCCACACTACATGCCTACACCATAAATAGATTACTTAGAGAAATGCATGACTAGTGTTGATTTCAGAGCAGAAGAATAAATAAAATTATTACATAATATGCTGTTTCTTCCTTATATTATGCTTTCCTAAAAATAAATATAAATTTGCAACCACATTCAAAAGAATGTCCAAAGAAATACATGCCTTGTCTGCAACTCTATAGCATGCAACAGCTCTGGGGCTATTAAGAATTGAATTCCAGTGAAATGAAATGAAGAGAAACTTACAAAGTTTCTACTTCATATCCTGCTTAACTTCAGTTATTTTTCCCAAATGGTATAGCAACTGTTTTGAAGAACTTCCAAATATTTTCTCCTGAGAGTTAGAAGTTCTTACACTTACAGTAAAAAGAAAACTGACTCAAATATCATCTTGAAATGAAACAGATATAAGATAGTACCCATAAAAAAATAGCCCATGATCCCGAAGTATCCTAAAGGGGATTAATTTTATTACATACTTATTTATTCATTTAATTAACTTAAAAGAATGATATTTAACTTGTATCATCTGTGGGCTTGGTATTTGAACCATGACAGCTCATGTGTTTATCCCAAATATTTAGTAATACACCATTATACATCATAAACTATTATTTTGGAGGGTTAAAATAATCTCATAAATCTTACATCCTAATAACCAAACAAATGAAAACAAAAGTTTCAGATTCTAATAAATCCAGTGAAGAAAATAAAATATGATAATCTAGTAGAGACCTGGGGATTGAATGTAGACTAGATGATCAAAAAATTCTCCTTGAAGAGATGACATTTGAGCCAAGTTTCAAATGACAAGGAAAAGCTCAGTTGACATGATTTTCATGGTCTGAAAATGGAAGGGAAACCAGGTAACATGAGAGGTGTGTTTATTGGGTCAGGGATGGGAGAATGGTGTAAATAGAGAATGCTTGAGTGAGAAATGAATAGCAACTATAAAAAAAATAGAAAGGACTACAGAATGGTTGGAATAGGGCAATAATCAAAGAGAGTCAGTGAAAACATGTGGTCAAAGAAAGTCTGTGGACAAAAGAGAGTGAATAAAAAAGTGTAAGTGTGAATAAACTGCAACCTGGATAAAACAAGTCTTTATAAAACAATCAACATCAGCATGGACCATAGTTACAAACAAGAACTTCGGCATTACAGACCTATGAACAGTGTGACCACAGTTATTTATTTGAGGTTGCTTATATATGAAATGTAAATATCAATATCTACATCATATGTTTGTTGTGAGGTTTAAAATTGTGATGCAAATAAAGTATGAAACATTTGCCTGACTGGTAGTAAAGGTATAATAAATGCTATCAATCATATTATTTAAATGAAATACATAACATTTAAGCAAGAAAAAAGCATATATTTTCTTTCCCTTCTGTTCTGTCTAAAACACTCACATGAAACAGAGCCCTATGAAACTTAATCCTACTTTGAAGTGGATTTATATTTATTTATTTTTGTATTCATTGTGTGTTTTTTTTTTTACCATGTTAAATACAATTACTCTTATAATTCCTTGTACTATAACTACTTTTCAGTAATTTTGTGTGTAAGGACCCTATGTGGATTTATCCTAGATTGTAGGATATGCCTAGATTGTACTTAGAAGGCTGTAAAAAACTGCACAAATCCTAGTTTTATCTTTCCTGTGAGCATAGGCCAACATGATAGTCCTTTCAGCTTTACAGTCACAACTATTTTTTATTTCCATCCTGCCTTCCAAGTCACTCAGCTATCGAAATTGCAATCGTTGTCTGTTTTGACTGTCAGACTCTTCCTAATTTCTTGCTGTCTTTGTGCTCAGGAGAGGGTATAACACTGGTACAACCTCTTATTAGAAATGAAGCCTCCGAGCTGGGCTCGGTGGCTCAGCCTGTAATCCCGCGCCTTTGGAAGGCTGAGGTGAGTGGATTGCCTGAGCCCGCAGGTTCGAGACCCGCCTGGGCAGCGAGACCTCATCTTTACAATAAATCAAAAAATCAGCTGGGCGTGGTAGTGCATGCCTGTAATTCTGGCTACTTGGAAGGCTGAGGCTGAAGGATCGCCGGAGCCCAGCAGGTTGAGGCTGCGGTGGCCGGGAGCAGCCCTGCACTCCGGTCTGGGCAACAGAGTGAGACTCCAACTCAAAAAAAAAAAAAAAAAAAAAAAGAAATGAAGCCTCTGGAGAATGACTTGCTCAACAGAAGAAATAGGAAAGCCAAGAAAACATTGATTTTTAATACATGGATTCTTAGTCTAATCAAATTTTGAGAATTTCTGTCCGTGATCTTTTCTCTGATTAGTGAATTTTGCACAGCTTAACCCTCTGCTCCTCCATCACTTTCTGTGTTTGCTTCGTACAGCGTTAAGTATTGGAAAATGTCAAATCCTTAATTGGGCATAAGTGGATTTTGATCAAATTTTGCTATATCAGAAAAAGAGTATATTTGTCTGTTCTACACATTTTTAAAATACTCTTTTTTCATGGTTTTTGTTTTGTTTCGTTTTCTCTTTCCTTCTATCTGATATGTCTAGTACATTGAGGAAGATTTCAGAGAGTCATCATATTATTCCCTTAAATCTCCCCATATGTCATTTTACAATGCTTCTTTGTCCTCCCAAGTGAATGTACTGGTGGTAATTTCATTAGCAAGGTATTAATTTCTGTGATAAAACAGAATATAATAAAACTCTATTTGTTTACATTTAACATCATTACTATGTATCTTTTTAAAACTGGTCTTAATTAAATCTAAGAACACCCTGCAAACAAAATGAATGCACTGTTTCCTGGTTCCATAGGAATACTTACTCATTAAAACTGAAAACTTAAGGTGATAACATTTCAACACTAATATCTATGCTTTTTTATAATAATAAATTATAGAATTCTACAGAAATAAGATCTCGTTTAATATTTTGCCTGTCTGCTTATAAAAATACAAAGTTGCCACCAATTATATTTGACATTTTGAAAAATAGCAAGTCTTCCAAAATAATGTATATTAAAATACTGCTGAGTATATTTTATATTTTTATGAATTTTTATAAATTTTCCTTACAGTTACATTAAAAAACATTTCATTTGCAATAATGATCATAGGAAAGCAATACAATTTAAAGAATACAAAAGTATAAGTAAAACTTCGTAAGTAAAGCTGTCACAAGCCAAGAAATGCTTAGAACCATCAGAAGCATGAGAAGGCAAGAAAGAAGTCTCCATAGAGTCTTCAGAGGAACCACGGCCCTGCTGGCACATTGATTTTGAACTTCTGATTTCCAGGACTATGAGAGAATGAATTTCTGTTGTAAACCAACTGTTTGAGTGAGTTGTATGAGAGCCCTCAAAAGTCAACACATGCACTATATGAAAAGTCCCCAGTTTGTAGGATGCTACATGACTCGATCTGGTATAGCACTTTTTTAAAACCATATTTATTAAACTATTCCTTCATTTATTTGCTTTGTACAATATTCTGTTCAATTAAAGAGAGCAAGCACTGTATAAACTGGTCTGACTGGAATGTCCATTTTTAGTATGAGAATAAAAAAATGGATAATTAAAATATAAGAAATAGGCCATATGAGTAAAGATAATAGATGACACTGAATAAAAAATATTATTCCCATGAAGTAAATGAAATGTAGAAAGCATTTAAGAACATTAAGGAAACATAATCTAATTAATGCCCAAACCTAAATAAGTGGGAGGCCAGATTTTTTTAAAAAGGATTATGTCATAACTCCCAGTTCCAACTCATACAGAAGCAGCACATATGATTCCACAACAACTGAAAAACTTCTCACCAGTTCTCATAAAATAAGCCTACAAGTGTATATCTTTATGCTTTCCATTTAGGAATAAGATTGTAAATATTTCATGTTGGGGGAAATACATAAAATGGGGGAAAGAAACAATTTTGATCAACTTAGTTTTTAAAAATGTAAGACTTCCAGGGTTGCAGGCAACCTCGCAGAAATTATCTTAAGCCCAAGGGTATGACACACCTCTCAAAAAGTAAACTCGAGCCCAAGCATTTAACAGACTATGAGAGAGACCCAATGAGAGGACAGTAACAGACTTAGGTTAAGAGCATGCTATTGAGAGACCCAAGAAACCAAGAAACTTAAAAAGCCATACTTGCTGTAAAAGTAGTGTTTAGTTCACTATATTTCATATATCCCTACCTCATGTTTACTATATATTTTGTGTAGTCCTACCTCATGTTCATTGTACTTTATGAAATCTTAGTACTTTAAATCCTACCTCAGACCCCGTAGAATTAG
>NW_007249368.1:252142-268856 GCF_000164805.1 Carlito syrichta
ACTTTTACAACGGGATGTAAATGTTAAAGCAATAAGCCCCTTTCAGACATTCCTTTGCTAAAGCAGTAGACTCTGAGGTGCTAGCTGCTCTCTAGGTGGGCTTTATGTTGATTTAAATCACCGGCATCCATGCCAGTGTTAATTTACACGCAGTGACTATGTAAACCTGAAGGAATCAAAGACCTTTACAAAAACCGCCTTGCTATAAGACATTTGTAATATTTTATAAATTCCCAGAACTAGTACTATATGAATTTCTACCCCACATTCACTGTATGTGTTTGCAGCATTCATATTTAAAACTTTGGTAAGTTTGGCTTTTGTTGTCCCATAATGACCATGTTATGTTATGTAAATGTTAAGCAAACAAGCTTCCCTAAACATTCCTTGGGGTGAATCAGCAAACTTAATGGCTAATGTAACCTCCAGGTTGCTCAGGTTACTTTATACGCAGTGAACCTAACTTATCTGACATTCCACTCTGCCCGTTAAGTGGGTTTCTGTCAATCATGGGCAGTCAGGTTACAGCCCACAAAAGGCACCTACCAATACCAAGTGTTCCAGTACCCATTAGGAGAAATTACCCAATCATGTAAAATCAAGTTTAAAGTTCTTTCCCCTCCCTCTGTAATTGTGCATAAAAACTGCTTGCCATACTGGATCAACGCTCTGGTTCATGAAGCCTCTACCGGCTTCATGTGTGAGCCCAGACTCGAGCCTGAATAAAGACCCTCCTGTGTTTTCATCGGAGCTGGCTCTTTGTGGTCTCTCTCTCTCTCTCTCTCTCTGATTAGAGTTCTGGGTTCAACACCAAGTTATTCAATGAAGGTATCAATTCAGACGACTGATACTCCCTTCTAATAACCTCAAGCAGGGTAATCAAAGGAAAAGAAAATGATTCATATGTTTAAAAATAGTCAAGGGTTATCCACCTGTACCTGTGATCTTTGAACTAGTCTGCAAGTTCCTAAGACAACGTTCTAAGAATTTTCTACAGATATGCAGGCACAGATTTAAGGAAAGATGTTCAAAGTCCCCGGGCACTCATTCATAAAATGATTCTGCCTTCTGCCTTAGAATAGCCTATAGACCAAGCATTCTGCTGGTTTTGTTTATTTGTTTGGTTACTTGTTTTATCTTTCCTTTCCTCTTCAACTTCATCCCATCCAAAAAATGATCAATCATCATAGTATGATGCTTTGTCCTGTGACATAACTTCTTCAGAGTATTAAAGTGATCATTTAAATTATGGATTCCAGTGAAGAACTGCATTAATCAAGGATCCATAAACTCAATCTTCAGGATCTTCCCAAAAATTTCCCAAGATTTTGAAAAAAGTATATAAAAGACACATAGTAAGATGTAAATATGTTATCAAAAATATTTTATTGGATTAAAGATGGTGGCTTTAGGTGAAAAAAGTATATAACATTAAAAATCATTTAATAAGACATTAAACCATTTGAAATATACTTTCCTAAATCTCAGGAGGAGATTGGATCCAACAAATAGATAATTAAATGTTCTTGAAAATCAAGGGGTTTCCAATATTTTGCTTTCCAAAAATTGAAGGGAGGAGACTTCTGGTTTCACCAAGATGTAGTAGCCCGATCCTTCCAGTCCTCCCCAAGTAAAACTAAAAACTTCCAGAAATAATACAATAAGCAGTCATGACAAGATTCTGGAAGGTAGAAAGAAGATGGGTTGTCTAGAATCCTTGGTATCTACATTGTGAGAAGGTTCTTGGGTTTCCTTATTGTGTCCTGATTGGCTAGACAGAGCACTGCAGAAGTCCCATCCTACAGTCACCAAAAGGCAAAGGCAATAAAAGCTCCAAGGAAAGCTCATTTTACCCAAAGTCTGAGAATTTCCATTTCAACTTTTAAGAAAAGGTTTTAAGCCTTTTTTTTTTTCTTGAGCAGCATTTAATTTTTTTCCCCTAATCTAATTGAGTTTTTGCTTGAGAAATTCCAAAGGCTATTCCAGAAACTTACCTTGGAACAACAGAGAATGGAGACACCACAGCAGAATTGTCCATTGTTCGGAGGTGACCTGAAGCTGATTAATCTACAACCTGGCCACAATCAAGATGCTTTCAGTCAGCTCTCCTGGTGGACAACAATTCAAGATCACCATTGAAGCAAAATCTGCTTTCTGTATCTTTTCCCAGATACTCTTCATTTCATTCTTTCCTTAAAATTCCCTATTCTCAGTCTAAAATGTTGACTTTTTTTTTTTGAGACATAAGACTGGCCATTTCCTCATCTGCAGGCTTTTGAAATACAGTCACCATCCTTTTGCATCTCGTTCTTGTTCATTTAAGCCTTCAAGTGATGAGCAGCAGAACTTCCTAATGGAGACTCAATGAACAGAAAAAGGGTATCCTAACAACAGAAAATTTTTTTAGCTACACCCATCTTATTTCATAAACAGAAAAAATTCACCACCACAACCTCCATTGCGCTGAGTAGTGCAGAGAGAATGTATATTTCCTACACCTACTGCACCCTCCTTACCTTATCTACCCTACTTAGAGTGAAAGAGACAGAGCAGGGAGCTGATCCTCCACCCTCCATCAGGCAGAAGGTGCTGCTCAGATTTCTGTGCTACAGTGATATCTGTGGGGTCCAGCAGCAGAGGTAACAAAACAATTAGATGGTTCAACATGAAGCTAGTCACTGCTACCTGCAGTCCCTTGCTGTGTCATCCAGTTGAAGGGGAGATCTGAGCCTCCAACTTCGTTTGTCAGGGCTAATATGAGCTCCATGTTCTGCCACTCACAACATCAATGAGAGCCAATAGGGACTTGTGCTCACCTCCACCCAGCATCAACCAGCCAGGGATGGTACTGGGAGGTGAAGCTGATTGGCACTTCATTTCTCCTCTTCTCTCCCTGGCATCAGCAGAGGCCAATAGAGAGTTGGACTTCCTCCCCACCCTGCTTTATCAAATAAGGCAATAAAACAATGAAGTTTCCCTTTGCTTACCTTTGCTTGTTGCCAACCAGTTCCCAATCTTACAACCACCCTTGCAAACTGTGAAGTAGTACAAACTGGTTTCCCATCTCCTATCGGAAAGAAGGGGGAGTTGCATTTCTAGGCCACTCCTCTGTAACAAAGCATTGTGAGTCAGTGAACTAAGCCTACACGCCCACCCTATCCTCATTCTATGCTTCAAAGTAGAGATCACTTGCAAAAACAAATGGACAAAAGAAAATAATAGATTGAATAAAATTAAGTCTCATAATATGATATTGTCCAAGATACAATGGAAAAAATCACTGTTCAGAACAAAAACCAGGAACATCACAACATAAATGAGAAAAGATAGTTAATAGCAGTTAACACCCATATGAATAAGTCATTGGAAATACCTAACAAAGATTTAAAGTAGTCAACATAAAAATGCTTCAACAAGCAATTAAGAATTCTTGGGGAACAAAGAAATTGAAGTACAATCTAATCTGGTTGTCAACTGATAAATCATTAAAAGTAATTTTTGATGATACATCATTATGATTTTTGGCACATAACTTGAATAGAGTTCAAATAATTAAGTTACACTGCTATAATAAGATTCCTTCCAATCTCATCTATTTGTTAATGTGAACAAATTTTCTCAAAACTTTCACATATAAAAGAAAAAAGCAAGAATAGAATTGATACTAAACTATTTCTTATTCATTCATTGAAAAATGCTCAGCTGGGCTCAGTGGCTCAGCCTGTAATCCCGCGCCTTTGGGAGGCTGAGGTGAGTGGATTGCCTGAGCCCGCGGGTTCGAGACCCATCTCTACAATAAATAAAAAAAATTAGACGGGCGTGGTTGTGCGCAGTCTGTAGTTCCAGCTACTCGGAAGGCTGAGGCGGAAGGATCCCCGGAGCCCAGCAGGTCAAGGCTGCAGTGGCCGGGAGTGGCCACTGCACTCCAGTCTGGGCGACAGAGTGAGACTCCAACTCAAAAAAAAAAAAAAAAAAATGCTCATCTTTAAATAATTCAGCTAATTAGGAGAAAATTACACTTTTTACATGTTATTAGGAAGTTCAATTCTAGGATTGTTTTATATTTAGAATTCACTTATAAAATGTTCTAATATATTTTATGGTTTTGAAGAGTTGTATACTAATAAATATTTTAATGAAAACTCAATTCAGAATAATTTTTAACAGAGACTATGAAATGATTTCAATGTATAAGCATATTGTTATAAAAGTTTGATGAAGTTACAAATAAACTAATTTCAAGTATAAAATACAGTATATGAAAAAATTGTTAGGAAAAATTGAAATGGAAACATAAGTTTAAAGAAAAAATGTGTAAAATGATAAAGATGAGATTTCTTTCTTTTCTTACATAGTTCATGTAAGGTATCAAGAAGAACTAATATCAATATTTCCTAAACACTTTCAAAAATTAAATTACAAGAAATGCTTCCAAATTCATTTTCTGAGGCCAGTATTATCCTAATACCATAGTCAGACAAGGCACTACCAGAAAATAAAACGATAGGTAGGTCATTATTTTTATGACATAAATGCCAAAATGCTGTGATATTACATTATACTGAACACATGTAAAAGTGTGCTAAAACAACTTTATGCTAAGTTTCAAGATTTTATAGTAATCTGTGACTGACATTCATTGCAATTCTTTAAATAACTTACAGAATTTTAAAAATCAGATTTAAAAAATCTGAGACAGTAGATAACTTTCTTAAAAATGTCAGAGATATGTAGGGATGCATTTGGTAACCACTGGTCTTTACTTCATAAGGAAAAGATGAAGGTTTGGAAATCTTCACCTACAGGAAACATAGGCATGATTATAAATGAAAACATAGGGTCAGCCGGGCTCGGTGGCTCAGCCTGTAATCCCGCGCCTTTGGGAGGCTGGGGTGAGTGGATTGCCTGAGCCCGCGGGTTCGAGACCCGCCTGGGCAGCGAGACCTCATCTCTACAATAAATAAAAAAATCAGCCGGGCGTGGTAGCGCACGCCTGTAGTTCCGGCTACTTGGAAGGCTGAGGCGGAAGGATCAATAGAGCCCAGCAGGTCGACAGTTTGGGCGACAGAGTGAGACTCCAACTCAAAAAAAAAAAAGAAAAAGAAAAAGAAAACATAGAGTCTTGTGTAAACCTACTTTATCAAAGAAAGGAAAGGAGAGGAAATAGAATAAGAGTAAAAGGGAGGAAGAGAAGAGGAAGGAACATTGGAAAGCAGGGAAGAAAATAATTGAAAAACATTTATACAGTGTTGAACTGGTGCCAAGCTGTATTCTAGGATATCATAGGGTCGCTGATATAAGCTTATGAGATATGGAGCATATAACCTTCTTTTTAAAAATTAGGAAACTGGGCTGCTTTAAAACCTAGGCCATTTGACTCTAAAATCTGTACTCTTGATCATCTATTCCAAGTACAGAAGATTCAGACATGAACAAGTAGAACAAGCAAGATTGTATACCTAGTAGACAAAGTAATTATATTGTTAGTCATATTTTGCATATGGCTATGTATTAGCTTGGATATTCTGTTTTACCTGAGCTCCTATAATATTAAACTATTTTTAAAACACTAATTTGCTAATGTTGTATGTAAAATAATCTTTGAACTTACCTTTTGAAAATATAGTTATAAACTTGATGTGCAATAAAAACAGAAAAAAGTCAAAAGCACTTATAGAAACAGTATTGATTTTGGTGAACATTATTGATTAATAAAATGATTACGTACAATTTGTTCTTGGTATTTACAAGATATAAATGTTAAGTCAGCTTAATTATAATTGACTGCTTTACTATAAAGGTTTGAAAGAGTGGGATATTAAATACAAATATTGGGGACTTCCAAAGAGAATTAAGCAATTCATACTTATAAGGTTATTTTTGCTTAGGCTTCTTTTTTTCCATATTTACTTAGAAACAATAAAAACTATAATAAGAGTAAAAACAGCTAATACTTATTTTGCTTCCAAGAACCAATCTACACAGTCAAAATTTGTCAATTTATTTAATATTCACAAATACTTTGTTCTACATATAGGTTCATCAAAAATGAATGCAGAGCTATTTTTCTCTACCCGTTTTTGAAGGATTAAAACCTGCCTTATGTCTCAGCCCTGAGACTTTCAAGGGGACAGTGAGCAGGTCATTGTTTTCAAAGATCCTGGCACTTTGAGGGCAATAAATCAAGTCTTTTCAAAGAAGGAGGAAGTAGAAGCACATGATTAGCATTAAAAACAGAGTTTGCCCTTTGAGAGAAAACATCAGAGATTGAGAAAGGACAGGCGCATAGGTTTTCCAAGTGAGAAAACTTAGCAACACTTGAATGCTTGGCAATGAAGAAGGTCAACCCCATAAGGGAAGCCCAGCTGTGTACCAAGGTTGAACAGGCCATGTAGCTATGAACTACAACAACCTTAGCATCCTCCCCCCATAGCTTTCATTTTTCAAAGTTCCGCGTGGCTGAGCATGTTTGTTCTTGTGAGTAATTTTAGAATTATCATTGTAAGAGTAGCCAATCAATATTTCTTTTCAGTGAGTTTCAGAATTTTTAAATCACCTTTCTTTAGATGTTACTTCTTTTCCTTTAATCTTATTTTTTTTCTTTCATCTCTTTATTTTTAAATGTGTCTTTTATATCTATATCCTAGGGCAATATTGAATGCCTTGACCTCATGACGTGACACAATTATAAATTTTATTTTTGTTTTTTGTCCTATTGATTCACATTAGATGCTGTCTTTCATTTAGAACACTGTGGTGAAGAATTTTTATTTGTATTCTCCTTTTTACAAGAGTTCTGAAGTCATCAAAGTTACAGTTTATTTGGAGTTTTTATATTTCTGTTTAAAAGAATGCCTTGAGAGTTACAAAGTCAATAGTGACTCAGCTCTTTCGTTTGTCAAGACATGTCATCAGAGACACTGGAAAATCTCTGAACTTGGCTTTGCTTGTTTAGAAAACCTTTTTAAAAAGGTCTTGAGTTTTGATTTCTTGAGGACACTCTTGGGTTTTTTTTAAATTCATGCTGATGAACAGATTATCAGAAGGACAATTGCTGTGAAGAAGACATAACAGATATATGCAATGACAACTATGCAATGGGTGTGTGATAACAAAATCGTATAGGAAACTGAGCAACTGAGACTTATTTCCAAGTGCATCAGTCTTAAAATGTATCCAAAGTTTATGGAAGAAATGGAGAGATCATAGTCCTAGAAAGAAAACTCAGTTTTTTTCTGAGAAATTCTACGGCATCATGTATATTAAATGCAATTTGGAAAAAAATTGTCAGTAAAAAAAAAAAAAAAATTGAAATCACAAAAAGAATAGTATGACAAGTTTTCAGTAATATATTTTATCACTTTAAGATAGAATGATTAAAGAAATGTGAGACTGAGACTAGATGAATGATGAAGTGATAACACAAAGCTTTACTATACTTATACTGTGCATCTCTCTCTCTCTCTCTCTTTCTCCATCTCCCTCTCCTTCTCTCATCTTCTCTTTCTTTATTAGATAATACAGGTGAGGAAAATATAGATACAGAATAAAATCAGTAAAATTATATTGAAAAAATCATTAATGCCCAGAGAATATTTCTGTATTCTATACCTATAGCACATCAGAAACATACATTCTAGAAATACTGTAAAGATACAAACAAAATTAAAAGTTAAATATTCATCTAACTTAAAGGGAGAGCAGGGAGGTTAGGAAACGGTGCTCCTAATAATATATTAAAGATTAAAATGTCAAGAAAAAATTTTATAGCTTAAAATGCATACAATTTGTAATATGACAAAACATAACTACACATAAATTTGAAGTACATGAACTAAACAGAAAATATTTTATTATGCTTGCAAATAGCTTATACATCAGTGTATACATTTATCATTTAACTGATTCTCATAACTTAGCAACAAATCTTGTAAAATTAAGATAGGCAAAGAATGAAAAAGCAGTTCATGCAAATATTACATTAACAGAGTGATATCTTTAATATTCAGAAAACTTTTCTACACCAAGAAGAAGCAAACCAATTAGAAAAGTGTGCAAAGTAAACAGGTAATTTATACATATGATTTTTAAAGGACCTATATTTATTTAATATATATATATATAACGCAAGCTTGATAATAATATGGTAAAAAATGATTAAAACAATGAGGTAGCATTTAAAAAATCATCAATTAGCAAAGATCTCATAAAATGACTTTGGCTAACACTGGCAAGTATACTTTGAGACTGGCACATTCATATACTCTAAAAAAATGTGAATTTATCTGAACTTTATTTATGGATACTGGTAATATATAGCAAAAGCTTCAACTGCACATTCTACCTGAAGGGCAACGTTTTGAAGATATAACCAGCCATGTAAACTAAAATTTATATATTCACACAAAAGTATATTACTTCAAATAAATAAATAATCTACATTTCCCACAAGAGGCTACAAATTATCCATAACTTATAATGCTTATGATGCAATCATTTTTAACACTATGGTGGGAGTTCCCTGGTAGTATCCTAGTTGGAAAGGATAGTTGGAGTGGAGGGAAATGAGGCCATGAGATGATCTGATGCAGCCATTTAAGTCACTTTTTTAAGAATAGTTGATGACCTAGAGAAATGCCCAGAACGTCATGTTAAAGAATAACAATAGTCTACAAAACTTTTCACAGTAAATTCCCATTTTGAAATGTTTGTAAAAAAAAAAAAACCAAACAAACCATAATATCCAGCAGTGACTTTTCAGCTAGAAGATCAACTTACAATAATTTTAACGCCTCTCTTTATAATGACTAAATTTTTAAATAATTGGGTATATGTTACTTATAAAAATATAGAATAAAAAAGCAGGAAAAAATGCAAAATGTAGAGTCATAGAATTATAATTTTACCGAGACATAAAATATTGCAAAACATGTAAGCATGTCCCCCATTGATGAAGTAATTTGTCCATGGAGATTCAGTCTCAGAGTGTTAACAGCAAAGTTGTTATCAAACATGTTTAGGAACATTTGAAACGTGCAGTAAATTCTGCTTCAGCAAGTTTCTATGTTGAGAGATGGATTTCCTGTTACAAAAAAAGTACCCACTATGTGTCTGATAAAGGATGATTTTCAAGAGGAGTTGAAAAAATAAGGTGGATAAAATATCTCTACAATGAAAATGGCTCCTAAAATAGGAAAGTCACTATGGAAACATCACTGACATCAGCTATTTGAATTTTCATTAATCCTAGATGTTGTGAAATTTTCTGTTTTTCTACCTTCATTGTGATCACTTTTTATATATGGATGAATTATATCAGGTTACTCAAGAGTTTTTGTTCACTTTTTCTTTTTCCTTAATTTACCAAGCATCATATATGTTCAGTACAATAAAGCATTAGGGAGGCTACAAATATTTGGGAATGAATAAGGTACATTTTTGCCCTGTATAAAATGATGTGTTCAGGTCATGACACAATATAAATGTTACTGAAATACCTTTGTAATTCCTAATTCCAATAGTTTGCTCTATATTGTATTCTTCATGGGATAGCAAAAATTTTCAAGGTTTTTTGTAATTGTTTATCTTTGTAAGTCTATGGCCAGTATCAAGATATAATAAACTGACAAATTTCTTTTAAAAGTTTTGAGTCAAAATCTCATTCTGCCGCACGGGCTGGGGTGCAGTGGGATGAACATGAATCACCACAGTCTCAAACACCTGGGCTCAGGCAATCCACCTCAGCCTCCCCAAGTGGTTGGGACTACAGGCTCATGCCACTATGTCTGGCTAATTTTTTTTTCTTCTTTTTCTTCCTTTTGCTTTTGGTAGAGATGGGTTCTCACTCTGTTACCTACGCTGGTCTCAAACACCAGAGCTCAAACAATCCTTCAGCTTCAGCCTTCCAAAGTGCTGGGATTATAGGAATGAGCTTGTCCTGACAAATACATTTTTAACAAATAAGTAAATATGGGAGAGAATATCTAATGATTTAGGAGAGTTTTATAATTTGAGTACAATAGAAACATTTTTGGTAATATTTGGCTTAGGGTTTTTATGCTGAATAATGATTTGCCTGGATTCTAGAGAAGTAGCAAGTTTTAAGGAAGCTTCAAAATTTCCACAGGCAACTTGAATCAAGGTGAGAAACTTCTAGATGCCTGCTTAAATTAAAAATACTATAAGTATTTATAGTACATCTAAGATTTTACAGTTTGCCTATGAGTAACCAAGCTGGGTTGTGTTTGCTTAACTACTGAGGGAAATATATTTCTTTCATACATGTAATGCATTTCACTATGGTGGGAATGTGAATGCTTTAATATGTAAATATCACTCCGATTAGCCCTCAATATAATTTGCATTTACAATTTTCCTTCTGATTAAAAAAACTCATGCTTTTGCGTGATTTGAATGATTTAAAAGTTAAATACATGTGGTTTATCTTCTTGTTTTGTGTAATAAGGATAAACAATTTCATTTCACTTGGATGAATAGATGATTAAGAATCTTTTCTTTTTAACCTTAAATTAAAGACTGGGTTAACCCTTAATTGCCTACATAACTGAATATCTAATTTTAGTCATAGGACATGGTATCTATTACGGGGCAGAGGTGAAAAGGTGAGCAGTGAAGGCAGTGTTTAGGATGGTTTTGTATGCCTGTCCATTATGAATTTTATTAAGATGCTATTTTTCGGCTCATTCTTAGAAACATGGTGGCAGGGTATTTATTCTCTTCCTCAAACTAAGTCATTGGACTTTGGCTATCACTTCCACTTGGGCCCTCCCATAATTATTTTCACAGAATTTAATAACTCTCATTGCATTTAGGTTTTCTAATTCTGTGACCACAGTACCTACTGTAAGGTCTAGCCTCTATAGAAGAATGATGATAGAGCTTTTCAAGGATGCTGGGAATCTCATTACAAGTTTATTTACCATAGCTATGGTGAAATAGCTATGGAGTTTCCCTTAGTGGATGACTAGGTCTTAAATGACAAAACTAACTTCCCAGTTCTCCTATGCCTTTCAATCCCTTCCTTTGCAATAAACTAAGGCCAGTCTGGCATTTGTAACTCACTCACTGCCCTGTAATAAAGATATATTTTCTCCTATGACTGCAATTAAATATTCAGTTATATAGGCAATTAAGACCTAATTTAATTTAAGGAAAAATAAAACAATCTTAACCATCCATTCAACCAACCGAAATGGAATTGTTTACTCTTATTTTACAAAAAATGCAGAACATTTGCTTAGTGAATACATGTGAATAAATTCAGCCTGAGCCAAGTTTACATTCCGTCTGCTATTATTCCACATTCTTAATATCCATTCCCATACATATTGCATGGATTTCTGTGTGTATAAATTAGAAAACTCAGGTAGATCTTTTAGAGTGGGTTACACTTTGTATCTTACCTTTAGGAGTCTGCTGGGACTTGAGTCTAGTCAAAGATTTAGAAGCAAAGAAGGCTAACCTGTGGGTCCTGAGAAAACTCAGCATTGACTTGGAAGGAAACTGCCAAAATGGAGCCATTACAGTTTCCTCAAGCAATGGAAGATTTAACCCCTCAGACAAGGTGGAGGGGCAACTTTTACTAGGGAAGGTGGGGCTTCTTCTATTGGGAGTGAAGAAGTTGCTTCTACTGGCAAGGGAGATTCAGTAGAATTTAGGAGTGCAATGTTCCCAACCCCAGCATCTTCCTACATTCTTTATTCCACTTTCAAGATTAAATTTCTTCCCAATCAATTCCCTCACTTTAACAGTCGACATCTTCTAAGGCTGAGGATTCAATTTTTATTTCAATTCAACCAATTGCAGGCTGAGATTCTATTTTTTTTTTTAACAGTCTCAGCTCTGAAGCCACAGAAGATGAGAGTCTTTTACTTGACAGTCATGAAAGCTTTTAGGTATGTGCATGGTGCTTGTCATGAATTTGAATAATCCCTCAGCTTATCTTTTTATTTCCCTACTTTGTCCAGACATAGCATCTAGCCTGTCTCTTTATGTTCATTAGTTTGATAAAATATTAGAAAGTACCATAAACATGATCACTCAGATCTTTGCTCCTTATAAGTGTTTCATTAGGAGTACCCAGTGGTGATATTTTGCATATCTCTATTGCAAAGTCACTTCATGGACTATCAGTGTTTTCTTGCCCACTGAAAATAAGAGTCATTAATGTCTTTAAATCTAATCCAGAAAACCTAGAACTAATTCATAAATTCATCATTAAGATTATGCTCCTCTAGAGCCACTCTTGACATCACAATCTATATTAGTAAAGATTGTCCAGAGAAACAGATGAGAAAGAGAGAAAGAGTGAGGAGAGAGATTTGGTATAAAAAATTGACTCATGTGTTTTTGGAGGCTGGTAAATCCAAAATCTGGAGGATGGGTTAGTGGTATGGGAGACTCTTGGTGAACTAATATCCCAGTTTGAAGACCATTAGGCATGAAGAGCCAATGTTGCTGATGATGTCTGATAGCAGTAAGCTGGGAAATTCTCTCTTATCTGAGTCTTTTTGCCCATTCCAGTCTTCAACTGATTGGATATGTTCCAACCACATTGGGAAAGGCAATCACTTTCGTACTACTGATTAAAATGTTAATGTAATCTAATTTTAAACTCTACCAATTTAAATGTTAATCCCATTTGAAAACACTGTGGCAGAAACACCCAGAATAATGGATTTTTGATCAAATATCTGGGTACCTTGTATTCTAGTGATGTTGATATGTAATGTTAATCAACACAGACAATAAGTATAAAAAAATTCACCCAAGAACTATATTTTACTTATCTTAATAAATCAACAATGTAACACAAAAAGTGCTGTATTTTCTTCTGTAGCAAGGTGTATTATAACTGAAAAAAAAAACTCAACTTGAAATTCTGGCTATTTTTTACATGTTATAAAAAGAGAGAAGGAAATAGCTGTGAATATAAAAGGTGCAAGAGGTAACCATTACCCTCATGCTTTTCTTTATTGTTTACTAAATACAACTTAACCTTCTAAATTTAGTAGAATTAACTTCATATGAATGAAATACACTGAGTATAATTTTACATTTTGTTTCCTTCAGTCAACATTATGTTTGTAAAATTATCTATGCTTTTTTGTTTAAAAACATTGCGTTTAGTTTTATAGTATTCTTAATTTTTTATGTAAATATATCAAGATTTATTTATCTCTTCTGCAGTTGATGGACACTTGGATGGTTTCTAGTTTGGAATACTGAGAATAATACTGATATAAGCATTATTTTATAACTATCTTGATGTTCTTGTGTACACATTGTTTTATGGCACACAGTTATGTGCCACATAATAATGTTTCAATCAATGATGGACTGCATAGGTGACAGGGGTTTCATAAAGTAATCATGGAACTGAAAAATTCTTATTGGCCAGTGACATTGTAGCCCTCATAATGTCTTAGTACAACACATTACTCAAGTGTTTGTGGTGATGCTGGGGTAAACACACATACTGTGTTATCAATTGCATAAAAGTTCTGTATAGCACACACAATTATGTGTAGTACAAAGCACTTGATAATAATAATAATTGACTATTCTACTGATTTATGTATTTACTATACTGGACATCTTATCATCATTTTAGAATTTATTCCAATTTATATTAAAATGGTTAATTTTAAAACAGCCTCAGGTACATTCTTCAGGATGTATTTTAAAAGAAGATATTGTTATTACAGAAAATGACAGTGCCATGTGTTATTACTTCTGACGACCTTCCAGTGGGACAAGAAGTGGAGATGAAAGACAGTGACACTGATGATTCTGGCCTAGTTTAGGCCTGTGCTAAAGTGTGTGTCTGTATCTTAGTTTAAAAAAAAATTATGTTAAATAATAAAATAATTTTGAAACAGAAATTGTTTAATGACATAGACTATTTTCATTCCACTGTACAATGTGTTTGTGTTTTAAACTAAGTATGATTTTTAGTGTCAAATGTTTTAAAAATAAAATTTATATGATAAAAAGTTGCAGTAAATGAAGATCAATTTATTATTGAAGAACATAAAATATTTAAAATAAATTTGTGCAACCCAAGTGTACATTGGTAATAAAGTCTCAGTAGTGTATAATAATGTCTTAGGCCTTCACATTCACTCACTACTCACTCTGACTCAACCAGAGCAACTTCCAGTGTTGCAAGCTCCGTTCATGGTAAGTGCCCTAAACAAGTATACTGTTTTTATCTTTTATGGTTTTTTTTCCTGTACCTTTTATAGGTTTATATATGTTCAGAAACACAAATATCCACAATTTTATTACAATTGCCTACAGAATTCATTACAGTAACATACTGCACAGATTTGTAACTGAGGAACAATAAGTTATGCCATATAGCCATGGTATAGTTGCGCTAGACTATCTAGTTCTGTGTGATATACTCTGTCATGCTTTCATGAAAACGAAATTGACAAATAATGCATTTCTCAAAAAATATTTCCTTTGTTAAGCAACACATGACTTTTTGTTAAGATTGAAATTGATGAGCCTAAGGTATCTGTATATCCAAGTTTAATGAATAAAACCAAACTGTATTTATTATTTATTTTATTTTATGTTATTTTATTTTATTTTGAGAAAGCAGGATTTATTGAGAGGACAGAAAAGCTCCCACAGTGGGAAGGGACCCGAAGGGGTTGCCCCCAAAGTATTTTTAAAAGACATTGCATCTACTTACAATCTCACCAGCCCTGAGACTTCTAGTTGCATTATTTCTCACCATCGATGGTGAATGTAAAATGTTAAATTTTGTCTCTTTAAATGTCCCCTTAAGGCTTTAATTGTTCTTTCTTATTCTTCATGTGGTTAGTCACTTGGATTCCCTCTTTAGATATATGTTTGGGCAAGTCTTTACCATTTTCTATTAGTCACTTATGTTATTCAGTTTAGTGAATGTTTTACATGTTCTAAATTTAGTTCTTAACTTCTGTCCGTCTTTTGATTTAAAAAAGATTATATTTATCTTTGGCTCTCAGCAGCTTCACTACCTTCTCTCTAAGACTTATTTTCATTTATTCTAGTAATCCCTTCCAATTTAAGCCATTCCTTAAAAAGTTGTCTTTAATTTGTTTTGCAATAAGCCTTTATCTTTCAAATATTTTATCTGTACCATTTCTTCTCTCCTCTACTGATGAAACCCTATGTTAAACATGTATTGGTGAGTTTCTGATTCCAGAAATTATGGCAGGTTAGATTGAACCTAGTGTTCCTCTTATTTCTGCTTCATCTCACTAGTGGGATTTTTGACAAAGTGCTGGTGTTGGTCACTACCCTTAAAGCTTATTTGTATGAATTTTCTGGGCCTAAGACTTTCATCTAAGGAAAATTTGTGTTTGATTCTTCCATGCGACAGTGCACTAAATTAATTGAGGGCGGCCAGGTGCAGTGGTTCACACCAATAATCTCAGCACTTTGTGAGGTCATGTCAGGAGTATTGCTTGAGCCCAGGAGTTTAAGACCAGCCTAAGCAACATAGTGAATCCCCATCTCTACAAAATGTCAAAAAGTTAGCTGGGTGTGATAGTTTCAACACTTGTAGTTTCAGCTAATTGGAAGGCAAGCAGAGGATCACCTGAGCCCAGGAAGTTGAGGCTGTGATGAGCTGCAGTCGTGCCACTGTACTCCAGCCTGGGTGAGAACCTGACTGAAAAACAAAAATCAGTTGAGGGCAACCTCAAACCGAGTCTGGCTTATCCAACCTGTGGCTACCCACAAGAGCACTGGCAGCTGAGCTGTGACTGCAGTCTCAAGAACTTTTTGTTTGTTTGTTTTTAGCTTTCCTGTTATATCTGTGATCCACTTAATGGGTGAAAAATGACACAAAACAAACAAGCAAAGAACATTAATGATTGGACGCCCTTCATCATAGACTGTTGCAGTAAAGTTGCATGTTGCTAGATATATGTCAAGTTCACGCTTATGCTGTCTGTAGTCCTTTGAAAACCTAGATTAATGTGGCAAAAGCTTATGTTAAACTCCTTCCTTGTGTTACTACTTGGTCTCATTTCTTATCTTCTCACTCTGAGGTACACACACACACACACACACACACACACACACACTCTAGCACTTCCCTCTGCAAGTAAATGTCCTCAGAGCAAAAGTGATGTAGATACTTGGCATTGCAATTACTTCACCAGATTTTGACCTATCTCAACAAGGGGATCGGAATTTCCCCGTTATCTTGTCAGTTCTCAACCAGCCATTATTGAAAATACAATTCTATCATTTGTTTTTATATTTCATTTGACTACACCAAGAGAACTTAATATATCTTTATAAAAATAAATATTACAACTCAAATGAAAAAACGAGAGTACATAGACCTGCAAGTTTTTTTCCCTAGCTTTTGCTATTTCAATTATCTTTATGAAAAGTGTTTTTTCTTTGTATCAGCAAATACTACTTACTGAAAGAAATGCTGGAGCTATAACACACTTATCTGATTTTTATTGACTCTTTCTTGAGCAGAAATCCCCCCCTTTTTTTTTTGAGTTGGAGTCTCATTCTGTAGCCCAGACTGGAGTGCAGTGGCCACTTCTGGCCACCACAGCCTCGACCTGCTGGGCTCCGGCGATCCTTCCGCCTCAGTCTTCCAAGTAGCCGGAATTACAGGCACACACTACCACGCCCGGCTGATTTTTTTATTTATTGTAGAGATGAGCTG